>NC_069500.1:58511763-58811763 GCF_027579735.1 Bombina bombina | reverse complement strand
ATTCTACCGTTAAATTTCATTTATTCTCTTGGCATCCTTTTCTGAATGTGCAGCAATGCACTACTGGCAGCTAGCCAAACACATCAGGCGAGACAATAACAAGAGGTATGTGTATGTATATGTGTGTGTGTATATATATGTATATGTATATATATATATATATATATATATAGGCTTACCATAATTTTTAGAGATGAAACTGGGACCACTTGGCACGGTGCCAGTGGGGGTGTGGTCAGGGGTGTGGCCAAGGGGCGGGGCATTTGTCGACCAGAACTAATTTTCCATGCACAATTATATTACTACATTTTTTTGCAGCACAATTGTATTACCATCCATAATTAATGATGATGACCCCAGCAGCACAATTATATTACCATCCATAATTAATGATTATGACCCCAGCAGCACAATTATATTACCATAATTAATGATGATGACCCCAGCAGCACAATTATATTACTATAATTAATGATGATGACGCCAGCAGCACAATTATATTACCATAATTAATGATGATGACCCCCGGCAACACAATATATTACCATAATTAAACGATCATGAGCACAGCAGCACAATTATATTACCATCCATAATTAATGTAATTGTGCTGCTGGGGTCATCATCATCATGTTAATTTAATTGTGCTGCTGGGGTCAATCATCATTAATTATGTTAATATAATTCTGCTGCTGGGGTGAGCATCATTAATTATGTTAAGATAATTGTGCTGCTGGGGTCATCATCATTAATTATGTTAATATAATTGTGCTGCTGGGGTCATCCATCATCATCATCATTAATTTAATGATGAGTTGACCCCCAGCAGCACAATTATATTGACATAATTAATGATGATGACCCCAGCAGCACAATTAAATTAACATAATGATGATGATGATGACCCCAGCAGCATAATTATATTAATTATGGATGGTAATATAATTGTGCTGCTGTGCTCATGATCGTTAATTATGGTAATATATTGTGTTGCTGGGGTCATCATCATTAATTATGGTAATATAATTGTGCCGCTGGCGTCATCATCATTAATTATAGTAATATAATTGTGCTGCTGGGGTTACTCATCATCATTTATTATAATTGTGGTGCTGGGGTCATCATAATTAATTATGTTAATTTAATTGTGCTGCTGGGGGTCAACATCATCATTAAATTAATTAATGTTATTAATTATGTTAATTTAATTGTGCTGCTGAGGTCATCATCATTAATTATGTTAATATAATTGTGCTGCTGGGGTCATCCATCATCATCATCATCATTAATTTAATGATGAGTTGACCCCAGCAGCACAATTATATTGACATAATTAGTGACAATAATTTATTTAATGAGGATGACCCCAGCAGCACAATTATATTAACATAATTAGTGACATCAATTAATTTAATGATGACCCCAGCAGCACAATTATATTAACATACTTAATGATGTGATAACCCTAGCAGCACAATTATATTAACATAATTAATGATAATGACCCCCAGCAGCACAATTATATTAACATAATTACATTAATGAAGGTAATTTAAGTGTGGCTGCTAGGGTCATCATCATTAATTATGTTAATTTAATTGTGCTGCTGGGGGTCATCATCATTAATTATGTTAATTTAATTGTGCTGCTGGGGGTCATCATCATTAATTATGTTAATATAATTGTCCTGCTGGGCATCACTAATTATGTTAATATAATTGTGCTGTTGGGGTCATCAATCATCATCATTAATTTAATGATGAGTTGACTTCAGCAGCACAATTATATTGACATAATTAATGACCAGCAGCACAATTATTAGTTTACCATCCATAATTAATGATGATTGATGAGTGACCCCAGAAGCACAATTATTAATGGAGATATCTAATAATATAAATAAATAATAACACCACATAGCAGCCTAAGATATGTGGTTGCATATGAAAAAAGGAAAAGATCAAGTATATTTGTATTGTAGTAAGTAACTCACACGTACTTATCATCAGCAAGAAGATCTGCAAAAGTCAAGAAATTTGTTGTTGTTGGTATTTGCTTCAGCAACAGGAAGCCACAGTGTGCAGCCCCATGATGCGTTCTCCTAAGTTGAAGGCGCCTAAACACTGAGTGTGAAGCAGAGGTGGAGCACGCCGTTATCAGTCGGATTCTGTGACCCGTCTGTTGCAGGAATGTGGTGACGTCACGGTCGCACATTCGTACGGGCAGCAGACAGCTGTAAAAGGCAGTGCATGCTGCATGCCCAACAATGCTAAATTCACAGATTTGCTGGTGTTCTATCATTCCAGCTAATTCAGCAGACTACGCTAGTCTGATGAATTTGCTGGAATGATTGATAGAACACCGGCGGCCGGGACAAAAATGAAAAACGGGTGGGACACTGGGACAGGGGCTCAAAACAGGGACAATCCCGGTAAAAACGGGACGTATGGTAAGCCTATATATATATATATACTCAGCCTACCTAGTTATGCTTTTCAACAAAGGATACCAAGAGAACACAGCAATTGATATAATAGAAGTAAAATGGAAGGTTGTTTAAAATGACATGCTCTATATGAATCATGAAAAGAACATTTGGGGTTTAATGTTCCTTTAAGAGCTAAAATACTACAAGAAGGAATATACAAATGCTTTACTTAAAGGAACACGAAACCCAACATTTTTCTGTCATGATTTAGGTTGAACATACAATTTTACACCACTTTCAAGTTTACTTTTATTTTCAAATGTGTCTATTTCTCTTGGTCTCATTTGTTGAAGGAGCAGCAATGCACTACTGGTTTCTAACTGAAAACCTGAGTAAGTCAATGATAATCTGTATATGTATTATAGTATATATAATATATATATATATATATATATATATATATATATATAATATATAATATATATATATATATACAGCCACCAATCAGCAGCTAAAACCTAGGTTCTTTGCTGTTCCTGAGCTTACCTAGATAAACCTTTTCAGCAAAGGATAACAAGAAAAGTAGGCAATTTTTTTTTTAATTGTATTCTCTTTTCTAAGTCATGAATGTCTAATTATGACTTTACTGTCCCTTTAGTGCTCCTTCCTCCTCATGTAGTGATAATAATAATAATAGGTTTGTTGCTTTAAGAACTTCATAAGAGAACAAACATCTGTTTTGATATATCTGTGAGTCAGCAAAATGCAGAATAACATGACGGCTGAATTTACTAAAGAACGAAACCATAACCTAGTAGTTATGTTTGACTCATTTCACAAACATGACAAATTTGCTTCATGCAGTGAGCATTTCAATAGTTGTGACCTAATTGAAGAATATTTTGTTTGTCTTACCAAGTGTTTCAGGGAGCTTTCTATAAAGGACATAAAACCATTTTTTTTTCTTTCATGATTCACAGCATGCAATTTTAAACAGCTTTCTATTTTACTTTTATTATACTGTTTTTTTCTTTGTTCTCCTTGGTATCTTTTGTTGAAAAGCAGGACGGCCGCTCAGGTGCATACACGTGTCTGGGACACTATATGGCAGTAGTTTTTAAAGACGATAAGGAGTCATTAACAGCTATCGCCTAAATAGCTGAGCATAGGCTGAATCCCACTTGAATCAATTTTCCAAGTAATAAACTGGATAAAAAAGAAAATTAAATACAAAAATAATAAAAGAAACAACATAAATAAATAACAAAGTCAACAGACATTAACTTACTAGGCTAACTAAACTGTTCAGCTCTAAACACATATTTAAGGACACTAAACCCACATTTTTCTTTAATAATTCAGATAAAGCAGCAATTTTAAACAACTTTCTAATTTACTCCTATTATCAATTTTTCTTTGTTCTTTTTGATATCTGTATTATTGTATTTGAAAGCAGGAATGTAAGCTTAGGAGCGGCACATTTTTGGTTCAGCACCTGGGTAGTGCTTGCTCATTGGTGGCTAATGTTAGTGTGGCTTCTTGTAACTATGAATGGATCACTCTATGATCGTTGTTTTAGATAGCAATAATTGTCTATTTTTAATTATGAAGCAAATAAAATCCTTTACAAGGATATTAACCCCTTCATGCTGTTAGGACGTTCCATGCTGAGCTAAGAGTGCTGGGCTTTAACGGCGTTATGACTGCATAGAACATCCTACGATATATGGCATCCTGCAGCTTTCCCCTTTGACGAAGACAAGGATCGGCCTGGGGGACGTGCCTAACAACGTAAGCAGGCCCCCGTGATTGAATCCTGGCCTTGAAATCAAGTGATCGTATTGACAATCGCGTGATTTAATTTTTACTAATAATGTTTACATCAGAACTTCGTTCCCACCACTTCTCTTAATGGGAGGAGGCCCATCTGGACTTGTTTACTGGAGTAGACAAGGCTAGCCCACGGCCATTATTAGGGGATGCAACGAAATTTCGGCCGCAGAAATTTTCGGCTAAGATAGCATTTTTGGTTATTTCGGTTTTCGTTTTTTTGCCTTTCATTTTCGGTTAAAAAATTTTGTGTGTAGCATATTTCAAATTCTGATGCAGTTTAGAGCTGCTGTTTGAGTTCATTACTTGACTTACTGTTTTGCATATAATAATAATTTTCTAGGACTATACTTTATTTTGATAATTGGTAAAAAATAAATAAAAAAAAATGGCTAAATCTGATTCTGTTACACAGAACTAAATAAAGAATAATACCAGCGATGCACCAAAATTGGGGCCGCTGAAAATGTTGCAATTCCAATTTCGTCCAAAGAGGACCAAGAATGGCTAAAAATGTACAGCCCCTCCCCTGTTCTATTGAGCTAAATGTCTATCTTTAGCATAGGTGAGCAGCACAGCACTGGCATGGTACACCGAGCACACACATAAGTACCATGTCATGATGATATTTGAAACCAGCAGTGCCCCCCCCCCCCCTTTTTTTTTTTTTTTTTTTTTTTTTTTTAGAAGGAAACCAAAAGTTCTGAATACAGTATTCAAAGGAGGATAAGTAGCATGTTTATAAACACTTGATATTATCAGACACAGCCCTAAGCACACACAGTGAATATGTATAAGCCTTATATACAGTGCTCATATATCATCTTCTTGTGCATAGACATTCTATTCGCCTGAGGAAAATGTGCGTGCACACTATATATGCATAAGCCCCAAGCTCGCACACAGTTGGTACAAATTATCACCCACCATACAGTGTATACAAAAAAAGCACAGTAACTTTCTGTAACCACCTTGCACATAAGGTCGTAGCTAAGTACGGTGGTCCTGGTGACAGGCAGACTCCATTTGGGGCTCCGGACATATATCTGACGGGTCAGTGTGAGACCGAAACCAGGCGGAAATATGATGAGACGATCAGGTGCAGGAACTCCTAACGCACGGATCACTACACCCAAAAACAAAACACATGTCCACCTCGTATAGTTGTCTGGCTATAACCACGCTCTCCCTTTGTGGATCTCCACCAGTTTCACTGCAGATCATGCCCTACGGTACAAGTGACCACGACCATTTGTTGGAGCTTTCCAGCCTACAAGCACTCTCAGCTACACACACACACTGTAGTTAAAAAAAATAAAAAAATAATTTCGGTTTTCGGTTTTTCAGCCAGGGGGCATCCTGAATTTTCGGTGTCTTATGTCGGTCCAGAATTTTCATTTCGGTGCATCCCTAGCCATTATGTTGGCAAAATATCCATAGTTTGTCAGTTCCTTATCTTATCATCTTTGTTAAGACCAATAAGGGACAGATATGTGGCGCTTTTAGTTCTTGCATACGTCCCTGCTTTTCAACAAAAGATACAAAGAGAACAAATTCAAATTTGATAAAAGAAGTAAATTAGAAAGTTTAAAATCACATGATCTATCTGAATCGTGAAACAAAAATTTGGGTTTCATATCCTTTTAAATCACTTTAATACTGCTTCATATTTAATTATTTTTTAAAATATTAATAAATTGTTGACTCTTTTTGTAAAAAAAACAAACAAAAAAACAACCTGTCCCTGTAGTTTATAGTTTGTTGTTCACACTGTCAGCGAGGGAAGGTTTTCTTTTGTTACTGTAATGCTGACAAATACAGTTCCCATAGCTGCTAATAAATCCGATTGTGAACACACAGCGCTGTTTGTTAGCTGCTGCATTATTTGATGTGCAACATGTGATACAAGTGAGTCATGTGTTATACATCAGTAAATAAAGTTCTGTTTATATTTTGTAGCTCTGTAATTTCCTCGTTGCACTAAAGTAGCTGATAGCCTAGTGGTGAGGTTTTTTTTTTTTTTTACTTTTGTTTTTAGCCTATTGATTTATTTTTTATTTATTACATTATTTTATAAGAATCAAAACTGAAATCTGTACCTGTCAGTGAGGGGAGGACAAGGCAATGCTGAGGTGCTTAGTCCATTTGTGATAGAAAACGTATAAACTTCAAGCTGTGCTGGAGAGGATTTATCTTTCTTTCTATGAATACTTTCACTAGTTGGAGTCGCTGGTAAGAATTTGGGATGATTCTGTAAAACGGCCTTTTGGAATATTTCCTCCAAAGCAGATATTCCACCACCAGAAAACTGTGATCCATGCAATTGTCATATCAGCCACGTTTAAAGGGATATGAAACATGATTCAGTTAGAGCATTACATTTTAAGCAACTTTCTAATTTACTCCTATCATCAATTTTTCTTTGTTCTCTTGGTATCTCTTTATTTGAAAAAGCAGAAATGTAATCTTAGGAGCCAGCCTGGGTAACACTTGCTGAATGGTGGCTAAATGTAGCCCCAATCGGCAATTCGCTACCCAGTTGCTGAATTAATATCCCTTTAACATTTTAAAACTGCTTCTTTCATTTCAGAAGTTAATTGTGTATATCCAGAACCCTTTGCAAAAGAAAATGAGATGGGTGAACAGACCCCTATATAAGGGACAAACTGACACTATGGGGCCCAATATTAAAGACTTCACTGGCTAGACATGGTTTTGTATGTCGACACTCGCTAGGGGCAGTCCTCATGGAATTTTATTAAAAAATTAAAATAGAGTGGGGAGGTATCTCCCATAGAAAGTAATGGGGCTTGCTAGAGTGAAGCGAGTAGGGGGGCACACTTTAACCCCTTAATGACCTATGTACCCTTTATGTTACACGGTTGTTAAGGGGTTTACTAGCACGGCTTTGGCCACAGTGGCGAAACCTTGGAGGCATGCAGATATAGCTTAGTATGCTGACATTGGCGAAGCCTGCAGTATTTCCAAGTGATCTAAAGGGGGTATGAGACACGGCATTAGAACTAGCGCAGCGAAGGGTAAGTCGCGCAGTGATGGGCAGCAAATATAAAAATATATGTATATAAGGCTATATACAAATACGCATGTCTGGCTCCGAGAATTGCAGTTATATTTTTTTAAAAATAAAGATTTTTTTTTGTAAAATTAAAACGCACTACTTTAGTTTGGGGTCAGTTGGGAGTGGCTAATTGTTACCGGTGAGCGTGCGGTAGCAATACCCAGCCACATGGCTGGGTATTTATCGCATGCCCGTAAAGTGGTGAATTTCCCCGTTTGCATTGCGCAATAAGTTATAACGGCTTCCCCAATCACGGCTTCCCCCTCCAGAGCGTCCATCTCGTGAGCCCTGCGTAATTGGAGGAAGCCGTTTCGTCATTGAAGACGCATTTACAGAGGACCTGCAGGCTGGGGATGCCAATCTGGCTTTGTAGAAGTAAAAGGTAAGTATTTGGGTAAAAATACGGTGCAATTTAAACTTTCATCAATGATAGTGCCCCCTGTTTTTAATAGTATATTTAAAAACCGTGCACTATTGATGAAAGTTTACATTCACTTTAAGTTTGATATTTAATTTTATCACTTGACCCATGTGTCAAGGGATAAAACATTACAATTTTTATTATATTACAACTAATTGCAGTCAAAAGATGTTAATATGTTTGTAAAAAGGTTAAAATTTGGTGACATGTTATAGCAACACAGTAGAAATGTCTTGTCATTACAGGGGCGTTTACTGTCCCTTATGCTTATAGTGATCCTTGAGAATATCCTTAAACAAAAAAGAAGATATTTTATAATTGGTGGCTGCATTTTTATACCTCTAAACACCCTGGAATAAAACAAATAGTGTATTCAAAATATTCTGTATTACATCCCTAAAAAAATTAATTTAAATACATATGTTCTCGATGCACTGCAACATCAATTTACCAAGTGAATATTCTCATTTTGTAATTCTAGTACTTACACAGTTACCATGGGAACAGCTTTTAGAATATGAATATGTTGATTCTCCCACAATGCCTCAGTAAATGACTGGCACGAGCAGTGCTGTGATATAATGTAAATAGCTAATATTTAAAGGGATATAAAAACCAAATTTTGTTTTCTTTCATGAAAATAATCAACAAGCGCTACCCAGGTTCTGAACCAAAAATTGGGCTGGCTCCTAAGCTTACATTACTGATTTTTTTCAAATAAAGATACAAGGAGAACGAAGAAACATTGATAATAGGAGTAAATTAGAAAGTTGCTTAAAATTGCATGCTCTATCTGAATCATGACCCGAAAAAAAAAAAATTGGGTTTCATATCCCTTAACCCCTTTACTACCAGGACTTTCAAAGAAAAACTTGCCCAAAATAACCGGATAAAATATAGCATTTTTGCTATCACTCCATTTAAACAGAAATAGATCCTGTTTTTTTTTTTTTTTTCCTATTTACCTTCAAAACTATATATATATATATATAGTATATATATATATATATATATATATATATATATATATAGATATATATATATATATATATATATATATAGATATATATATATATATATATAGTATATATATGTATCGTAGTATATATATGTATCCAAACACCAGATCTCGCCCTCAGGAGGAAAACTGCCTGGGTGCAACTTTGCAAAAAATAATAGCCAGAACAAATGCACTCTCAGGACTTTCACAATTGTGAAAGTCCTGAGAGTGCATTTTTTCTGGCTATTATATATAATATATATATATATAGTATATATATATATTGTATATGTGTTTTAATAGACAACCCAATGTATTGATCTAGCCAATTTTGGTATATTTCATTGCCACCATTTCACCACCAAATGCAATCAAATAAAGAAAATCGATCACCTTTGTTTAAAAAAAAGCAGACATATTTGGATTTGCCATTTGGTTTTTGGGTAATAAGAAGCCACTAATTGCAACTGCGCACCACACTTCTATTATTCCTGGCAGTGAAGAGGTTAATTAGGTAGTTTTGTTTTGCTTTAGTATAGACATTACCTCCATCTACACTCCATCCAACTGACACTTCCAGCCCCTGAATCCCTACCGATTCCCTCCCAAACAGCTCTCTTCCCTCCCTCACCCCTCACTGCCACTATGAAGATTTTTTTATTTGCTGCAGTGTGGGATCCCCTCATAACCCTTCAAGCTCCCTAATCCCTCCCAAACAGCTCGCTAACCCCTCCCCCCCTCTAATAATTATCCGCCGTCTTCTGCCAGTAACCTAAAAATTCCTTTTTATACTATTTTTTAATTTATTTATATTTGTATTATTCTTTTATTTCTTTAGTGTAGTGGTCCCCCACCCCCCATTTTTCTGTAGTGTAGCCTGCCCCATCCCTCTCCGTCCATTTATTTTTTATTTTCTTTAGCATAGGGCCCTCCCACTGCAGGGGCCGCATCCCGTATTCCCTCCCGCCTGCTCCAGCAGATGATTGTAGACACACAGTGACAGAGACATCTGGCATCTGCCCTCATATGGAACCCGGAGCACCGATAGCACTTCCGGTTCCATATGCAGCAGATGCCGGGAGCTCAGGAACTCCAGCTCTCAGCTGTAACTTAAAAGCTGAGACTTCTTGAGCTTCCTGAAGCTCAGATGTGTATATAACGTTGTGCGGTTACGATAGCCAAAGTGCCACACAACGTATTTGGGTGAAGGGGGTTAAAGTGACCTGGCGCCCTCCCTGCAAAGTGATCTTAAAGGGACATGAATCAAAATGAAACTTTAATGGTTCGGATAGTGCATGTGAAACGTTTCCATTTACTTCTGTTGTCAAATTCACTTTGTTCTTTTGGTATCCTTTGTTTTAGATGTATCCCTAGGTAGGTAGGAGCAGCAGTTGCTACTGGGAGCTAGCTTATTGTTTGGTGTCTACAAACATTTGCATCTTGTTGGCTCACAAAGGGTTACACAGTTAAATGCAAGTAATAGAGACTTTTCGTTATTGCACTAATACATTAAAAGGATATGAAACCCAAACATTTTTGTGTGTGATTCAGACAGAACATACAATTTTAAAAAAAGGTTTCCCATTTACCTTTATTATCAAATTTGCTTCATTCCCATCTGGAGAACTACGTGGCAGGAAATAGTACTGCCATCTAGTGCTCTTGCAAATGGATAAGATTCTAGCAAAACTGCTGCCATCTAGTGCTCTTGCAAATGGATAAGATTCTAGCAAAACTGCTGCCATCTAGTGCTCTTGCAAATGGATAAGATTCTAGCAAAACTGCCTGCATCTAGTGCTCTTGCAAATGGATAAGATTCTAGCAAAACTGCTGCCATCTAGTGCTCTTGCAAATGGATAAGATTCTAGCAAAACTGCTGCCATCTAGTGCTCTTGCAAATGGATAAGATTCTTACAAAACTGCTGCCATCTAGTGCTCTTGCAAATGGATAAGATTCTAGCAAAACTGCTGCCATCTAGTGCTCTTGCAAATGGATAAGATTCTAGCAAAACTGCTGCCATCTAGTGCTCTTGCAAATGGATAAGATTCTAGCAAAACTGCTGCCATCTAGTGCTCTTGCAAATGGATAACATTCTTACAAAACTGCTGCCATCTAGTGCTCTTGCAAATGGATAAGATTCTAGCAAAACTGCTGCCATCTAGTGCTCTTGCAAATGGATAAGATTCTAGCAAAACTGCTGCCGTATAGTGCTCAAGAAATGGGCTGGCTCCTAAGCATTAGTTCCTGCTTTTCAACAAAAGATAGCAAGAGAAGGAAGAAAATTGATAATAGAAGTAAATTAGAATGTTATTTTAAATTGCATGCTCTATCTGAACCATGAAAGAAAAAAAAAATTGGGTTTCATATCCCTTTTAAAGCATTTTCATTTTGTACTTTTATGCCCTTTTAACCCCAAAGCTATTTTGCCATTGGTAATCCCCCAACATGATCATCTCATGGAACTTATTCTCCCCTTCTCAACCACTTCCCACCATTCATGTTGTAATCGCGTTCCAGTTTGCTTCACTGAGAAAAAAAAAGTACATATAGAAACTAACTCTGTTATCTAACTGTAATTGAGCGACTGGGTCATTTTTGTAGGATTTTGATCAAGAATAAAAAAATCTAACTGTAAATTTATTTTCCAAAGTCAAAAAGTAAACTGCAGTCATGTGACCTCTTACTACGCAAAATTAAAGTACTTTATGAGCGGATGATAATGAAAAGTAATATTCAAAGTATGTTAATTATGGCTGTTGGCTGCTACTGATTTCCTTCCTGAGAAATCGCTTTATATCTGATAACACCTTTTGTACATCACATGCACAAACCTAGTTAAAGGGACAGTCAAGTATAAATTAAACTTTCATTATTCAGATAGGACTTTTAATTTTAATTGACTTTCCAATTTACTTTTATCATCAAATTTCTTTTTTTCTCTTGGTATTCTTAGTTTAAACTAAACACAGGTAGGCTCATATGCTAATTTCTAAGCCTTTGAGGGCTGCCTCTTATCACATGCTTTTTAAATCTCTTTTCAACACAAAGAGACAGAAAGTACGTGTGGGCCATATAGATAACACTGTGTTCAGGCACAGAAAGTTATTTAAGATCTAGCACAATACAATGCTAATTTTAAGACAATAGATAATAAACAGTCACAGTCATGATCAGGGGGCTGGAAGAAGCTTCCTAGATACAAGGTAATCACAAAGGTAAAAAGTACATTAATATAACTGTGTTGGTTATGCAAAACGGGGAATGAGTTAATAAAGGGATTATCTATCTTTTAAAACAATAACAATTCTATGGTTGACTGTCCCTTTAAACACAAATATTTGGTTCCTGCCTTTGCTGACTTTAAAGTTAAAGGGGCAGTATACTTTGAAACATTAAATGTTTAAAGCAGGGCTCAACAAATTTGTTCAAAATCTACAACCCAGCCCATAACATTTGGCCTTTCCTGTGATATTTATATTTATATTACACACACATTACTGTATCTAACACTATAAAAGTTGGATTTGTATTCCACAGCTGTTATGCCTAGAATGGATCTTGATGCTCACCAAACTAAATTTCCGGTATGGCAGCCAGTCAGGACAAGTGGGGGCACCCATGGTTGTTTTGGAGACTCTAAACCAGGGTTCCAGGGTATAATTTTAAGGTGCCAGTGGCTCCTTAGTGCATGGGATTGGCCGAGCCTTGGGTTAAAGGGCTATTATGAAATAAATTGTAAGAAAATGACATGCTCTCATTTTTACCATGTAATTTTATTATTATTAACCCTGAACCCTTTTTGATATTTAAACACACAGTTAAAGTTCAGCTTGGGAGCTATAGCAAACAGTGTAACTGCTGTGATTCCTGTATCTGATTAGTTTCTAAGTGCTTTTAAATAAAATTGTCAAACTTGTTTTTTTTGCCAAGCGATTGCTTTATAGCTTATTAAAACTTGCATTTTATGGTATTATCAATGCAAATATTAAGACTTTTTTTCCCCTCTGTTTCCAGGAGAAAAAGAAGAGACATGCAGCTGAAGGTCTAAACACAGATAAAGTTCCTCTTTTAGAGAAAGAGACAGACATCTTTTCTAAGGTTCTAGATGTTGACTCATCTATAAATAGAGACACTCCTGACTATTTCACAGAAATCCAGCTTAATGATGAAACAGTTGCACTAGATGTCAACAGGTTAAATAACTTGCCTCCTTCTTTAACAGTTACTGGTGAAGCATCTAAAGTATCCAGTACAGATTTTGAGAGCAAAGATCGGACTAAAGAACTTGATAAAACATGCTGCACAAACAACCAGGTGCAAGATCCCGCAGGATCTAAAAAAGGCAAAACAGAAGCACACATGGAAAGAAATAAGGAAGTCTCAGAGGATATTTCTAGATTCAGTGAAATGACTCTAGGAACTACAAAAGAAAAAATGATTGTAGACGCAGAAGATATTCGACCAGCAATCCTAGCGCTAAAAGAACAGGACCATGTGAATCCTCAGCACTTTGTGGAAGCTAAAGAGATTCTTCAGCTTCCACAAGCAAAATCCCTTTATCCAGAATTACCAGTGGAGATTGTTGACCATAAAAGGGATGTTGCTACTATCAAGCCTCTGCCACAGTGTGAACGGTTGTACCCAGAAGTTCCACAGCAACCCAAACCACTTCCCTTCACCAAGGAGCAGCTGAAAATATTTGAACCGTGTTCATGGTTTAGAGAATGTGGAATCGTTCACTGAAGAGTTTGAGAGTATAGTTCATCAGGATAGACATGAATTCCATGAACTACTGATGAATTATGGGCGGTGTAGAAAACAACTTTTATTGGCTGAAGCAAAACTTCAGATTATGGTATCAGATTGGAAAAATATTAAGAGTAAAGTGTGGGATTTTAAAGAAGAACACATGACTGTCCAGGTAAAAACATCTGCTATTATGCAGGATTATGTAAACCATGTTTAAATAAACTATATCTGTTTCTGTAACCCAAAAAGGTCATTGTTTTCACAGTTATGGGAAAATAAAGTTAAACTTAAGTAGCAAAACAACTTACCACATTCATATAGATGAAGTTAGGGTGTGAGATATTAAGATGAGCTAGCTGTAAGTTTATATTGATGGGGTACGTTGTTGAGGAACTGTTAAGATATTCTCTGAACATGTTTTGGGATCTGGAGATAAAGTAGAATAGGCATAGATCACAGGGTTCTATTGGATGTATCTGACAATAAGTATGAAAATATAGTTAGGTGAGATTTCTTGAAAGGTTCAGGAAACGCGCTAGTGGTGGAGATGGGGTGAAAAGATAAGTTAGGGCTGTTATTGTGAGTGGGCTTGCCACTTGGACAGTGAGGCTGTAATGGGCAGAGGTGCCTTAAGTTTAAAAAAATGATTAAAGGGACAATATACTCCCAGAATTTTTATTTTTTTAAAAGATAAATAATACCTTTATTACCTGTCCCCCAGTATTGAATAACCACGCAGTTATATAAATATACTTTTTACCTCTGTGATTACCTTTTATATCTAAGCCTTTGAAGGCTGCCCCCTTATTTTAGTTATTTTGACAGACTTGTATTTTAGCCAATCAGTTCCCCTCATATAAGTAACTCCATGGGCGGTGAGCACTGTTTTATCTATATGGACACACATGAACTAATGCGCTCTAGCTTTAAAAAACTGTCACTGCATTGAGATGAGAGGCAGCTTATAAATTAGCATTTGAGCCTACCTAGGTTTAGCTGTCAACTAAGAATACCAAGAGAACAATATATTTGATGATTTGATGATAAAAGTAAATGGGAAAGTTGTTTAAAATGACATGCCCTATCTGAATCATGAAAGTTTAATTTTGACTACTAGACTGTCCCTTTAAATAAAAGTTATGAGGGTCGAAGATGAACTCTTATAGTTGGGTTAAAGGGACACTGAACCCAAATGTTTTCTTTTGTAATTCAGATAGAGCATGCAATTTTAGGCAACTTTCTAATTTACTCCTATTATCAAATTTTCTTCGTTCTCTTGCTATCTTTATTTTAAAAGAAAAGGCATCTAAGTTTTTTTTGGGTTTAGACCTCTGGACAGCACTTTTTTATTGGTGAATGAATTATCCACCAATCAGCAAGGACAACCCAGGTTGTTCACCAAAAATGGGCCGGCATCTAAACTTACATTCTTGCATTTCAAAATAAAGATACCAAGAGAATAAAGAAAATTTGATAATAGGAGTAAATTAGAAAGTTGCTTGAAATTTCATGCTCTTTCTGAATCACGAAAGAAAAAATTTGGGTTCAGTGTCCCTTTAACCCCTTAAGGACCAAGGACGTACGCCACACGTCCTCAAAAAAAATACAGTTAATGACCGAGGACGTGTGGCGTACGTCCTTGGTCTGGAAAAGCAGCTGGAAGCGATCCTGCTCGCTTCCAGTTGCTTTCCGGTTATTGCAGTGATGCCTCGATATCGAGGCATCCTGCAATAACATTTTTTAGCAATCCGGTGCAGAGAGAGCCACTCTGTGGCCCTCTCTGCACCGGACATCACCGGCAAGATCCGTTGGTGGGTGGGAGCCGGTTCGGGAGGCGGGTGGCGGCCATCGATGGCCCTGATGAGGTGGAGGGGGGCGTGATCGGGGGCGATCGGGGGCGCGCACGGACGCGTGCACGTGCACGGGAGGGCGGGGGCGGGCGCGTGCACGGGGAGGGAGCGGGTGGGAGCCGCTACACTACAGAAAAATTATGTACTCAAAAGTTTTAAAAGTACTAACTATTGAAATTAAAATGCATTAGTTAGGGGTGTGGGGGATTGGTCTGTGGGGGGGGGGAAGCTACACTACAGAAAAACAACATAAAAATAAAAAATAAACTATTTCTCTTGCAAACTGGGTACTGGCAGACAGCTGCCAGTACCCAAGATGGCCCCCAATAAGTCAGAGGGGAGGGCTAGAGAGCTGTTTTGGGGGGGATCAGGGAGGTTGGGGGCTAAGGGGGGATCCTACAAAGTAGCATATGTAAATATGCTAAAAATTTATTATTATTTTTTTTAAAAAAAACTTTATTTTAGTACTGGCAGACTTTCTGCCAGTACTTAAGATGGCGGGGACAATTGTGGTGTGGGGGAGGGAAGGGAGCTGTTGGGGAGGGATCAGGGGGTCTGATGTGTCAGGTGGGAGGCTGATCTCTACACTAAAGCTAAAATTAACCCCTGCAAGCTCCCTACAAACTACCTAATTAACCCCTTCACTGCTAGCCCATAATACACGTGTGATGCGCAGCAGCACTTAGCGGCCTTCTAATTACCAAAAAACAACGCCAAAGTCATATATGTCTGCTATTTCTGAACAAAGGGATCCCAGAGAAGCATTTACAACCATTTGTGCCATAATTGCACAAGCTGTTTGTAAATAATTTCAGTGAGAAACCTAAAATTGTGAAAAATTTAGCGTTTTTTTTTATTTGATTGCATTTGGCGGTGAAATGGTGGCATGAAATATACCAAAATGGGCCTAGATCAATACTTGGGGTTGTCTACTACACTACACTGAAGCTAAAATTAACCCTAGAAGCTCCCTACATGCTCCCTTATTAACCCCTTCACTGCTGGGCATAATACACGTGTGGTGCGCAGTCGCATTTAGCAGCCTTCTAATTAGTAAAAAGCAAAACCAAAGCCATATATGTCTGCTATTTATGAACAAAGGGGATCCCAGAGAAGCATTTACAACCATTTATGCTATAATTGCATAAGTTGTTTGTAAATAATTTCAGTGAGAAACCTAAAGTTTGTGAAAAAAATTGTGAAAAAGGGAACAATTTTTTTTATTTGATCGCATTTGGCGGTGAAATGGTGGCATGAAATATACCAAAATGGGCCTAGATCAATACTTTGGGATGTCTTCTAAAAAAAATATATACATGTCAATAGATATTCAGGGATTCCTGAAAGATATTAGTGTCCCAATGTAACTATCGCTAATTTTGAAAAAAAGTGGTTTGGAAATAGCAAAGTGCTACTTGTATTTATGGCCCTATAACTTGCAAAAAAAGCAAAGAACATGTAAACATTGGGTATTTCTAAACTCATGACAAAATTTAGAAACTATTTAGCATATGTTTTTTTTGGGTGGTTGTAGATGTGTAACAGATTTTGGGGGTCAAAGTTAGAAAAAGTGTGTTTTTTTCCATTTTTTCCTCATATTTTATAATTTTTTTATATTAAATTATAAGATATGATGAAAATAATGGTATATTTTGAAAGTCCATTTAATGGCGAGAAAAATGGTATATAATATGTGTGGGTACAGTAAATGAGTAAGGGGAAAATTACAGCTAAACACAAACACCACAGAAATGTAAAAATAGCCTTGGTCCCAAACGGACAGAAAATGGAAAAGTGCTGTGGTCATTAAGGGGTTAAGTCAGCTAGGAATGAGTTTCTTCATTGATGCTCGCAGTGCTGGAGCATTTTTGTAGGTAGTCTGTCTGGTTTGTGTTACTTGTTGTCTCCAAGGCAGAACATGCAGTGATCTGAGATGTCATCGCAGAAAATGCAGCATGTCTTGCGAAAGAATGGGACACATGCAGGAAATGTTCATTTAACTTTTCATTGCTGCTCCACATTAGGCTGTTCTCTTCAAACAGATCTGTTCTCTGGCTGCACTGTGTAAGTTTTCCTTACCACATATCATACAGAGCAAAGTGCTGTTTGAAGTGAACAGTCAAATATTCAGTAGCGTTGCCAAGCAGTAGGGCATTATTTGACTGTCTCTCAGAGATTGTTTCAAGCCCGTTCCCTAGCCTTTCACAATCTGCAAAGCTGTTTTTTTTTTTCCTGAATGTAAGACGTTCGTATGAGCAATGCACCTAATTTGCAATGCAATTTTCAACTACTGCACTATATTATAAAACTTTAAATATTGCTTTATTCTCCAGTTAACTAACACATTACAATCAAATGGGTGCTTTAGTGTAACTGCCTAATTTAAAATTAAAATTTAATTGTATTTAAAAATTACCTGCATAAAATTTTTCACTAAAAAAATCTCATTGCAGAAAGTGAAAAAAAGTTCTGCCTTTGGGCGAGTGGGTATTGTGGCCATGTACATTGTTGATATGAGTATAGAGTCCTACTATGAAGCCATAAAATCTGGGCAGGATGAGGTGGAGATTTTGTTCAAAGAAGGTTGTATTTTAGTGGAAAAGTGTTGTAGGTCTAAAGTGTTTATATCCTTTAAGGTATAATACAGGAGTGGCCAACTCCAGTCCTAAAACGCCACCAATGGTCCTGGTTTTAAATTTTTTCCTTTTTTCCCTGCAAAGAAACACACAGCACAAGTTTTAATGCTTTATTTTACTACAAAGAGAATGGTAAAACCAGGACCGTTAGTGCTGCTTTAGGACTGGAGTTGGCCATACCTGTGTAAGCTGAGGGGGATGCTAGGGTTAAATGAGGTTGAACATTAGGAAGATGATGGTCAGAAAATTGGAAAATCGAGAAACAGAACATAAATCAAAGATGGGTGAAGGCCAGGTCAATGGAAAGCCGTTAGCTATGGGTTGTAGGTGAAATTTATTAATAAAGTTTTTGATCTTAAGTGGTTAGAGAGAGGGTGGAGGCTGCGGGAGTTGTAGGGTTGTATCTCCTTGACTGAAAGAACAGATTGTGTATGTGAATTATGATGTAGTTCTAGGGGACCAATTGATCATATCAACATAAAGAGAGTTTGGGGGGACCACCATGAATTTAAATTATGATAATAAATGGGCTGGAGGTGTAGGATATAAAAACGTGCATTTAGGTGAGAATATAACGTCTATAACACCCCCTTGTCTGGCACCAAACCTGAAAGTGTGACTATAGACCAGAAGTGGTAACAGAGGAGGAGAAACAAGTTTCTGTATATCTATTCGATTTAATAATTTCAAGATGAAATGATCATGAATTGATGGTGCATAAAGAATTTGCATTCTAAATAAACTGGAGCATGGTGCAGTGGAATTGCTTCCTTGGATTATAGTGTTTAAGGGAGTTGTATATAAGGCTGTGAGCACATAGAGATGTGTGCAGGGCCAGGGTTTGGAGAGATAATAGAATAGAAAAGTATTAGAAAATGACAGCTTGCTGGAGTATGTTTTGTGTGAGTCTTTCTTTGTAACAAGTTTAGGGCTGTGTTAAAGGGACATGTTACTGAAATGCTGAATCACTTGAATCAATAGTATTACGTTGAACGTTATAGATTCTGCGAGGGCTCGAGCCAATCAACATGTCACAAGCAAACGTTAATGCTCAGCTAGTATTCTGTTAGCAAGGGACTCTATTAGTAATATAAAATGCTATGACAAAGTCCATGGTAATGCCCCTTTAATATGCCAGAGGTCCAGACCAAATATTTCTTTATAGTCCCTGTGCTCAGGAAACACTACATGTTGAGAGGAAGTTTTTATTTGCAATAAGAACGTAACACTAATAGAAGAATAATATATCTAATCAAATGAAATTATAATAAATGAATACATCCTGTGGTTGCTTATACCTATAATTACATACTGGCCACCATGGATGTGATAACCTTATGCACACATCCTCAAACTTGGCCCTCCAGAGGTTTTGGAACTACATTTCCCAAGATATGCTGGCTGAGCATCATGGGAAATGTAGTTCCAAAACCTCTGGAGGGCCAAGTTTGAGGACGTCTGCCTTAAAGGGATTCAAACATCTGTCATTCATATGAAAGACCAGAATTTAAACATCAAACAGAATTAGAAGGAAGTATGTATCAGCCAATTAGAAGTAGTAGGAATTACGTTTCACCTATCAATGAGCGTTAAAAGAAAATGCACAGCTGATACTGCTGTATTCACTTCTATATGAATTTAAACAACATTTAATTCACACTTTCTTTCATGTAATTAACAAGAGTCCATGAGCTAGTGACGTATGGGATATACATTCCTACCAGGAGGGGCAAAGTTTCCCAAACCTTAAAATGCCTATAAATACACCCCTCACCACACCCACAAATCAGTTTTACAAACTTTGCCTCCAAGGGAGGTGGTGAAGTAAGTTTGTGCTAGATTCTACGTTGATATGCGCTCCGCAGCAAGTTGGAGCCCGGTTTTCCTCTCAGCGTGCAGTGAATGTCAGAGGGATGTGAAGAGAGTATTGCCTATTGAATGCAGTGATCTCCTTCTACGGGGTCTATTTCATAAGGTTCTCTGTTATCGGTCGTAGAGATTCATCTCTTACCTCCCTTTTCAGATCGACGATATACTCTTATATTTACCATTACCTCTACTGATTCTCGTTTCAGTACTGGTTTGGCTTTCTACAAACATGTAGATGAGTGTCCTGGGGTAAGTAAGTCTTATTTTCTGTGACACTCTAAGCTATGGTTGGGCACTTTATTTATAAAGTTCTAAATATATGTATTCAAACATTTATTTGCCTTGACTCAGAATGTTCAACTTTCCTTATTTTCAGACAGTCAGTTTCATATTTGGGATTATGCATTGAATTATCATATTTTTCTTACCTCAAAAATTTGACTTTTTTCCCTGTGGGCTGTTAGGCTCGCGGGGGCTGAAAATGCTTCATTTTATTGCGTCATTCTTGGCGCGGACTTTTTTGGCGCAAAAATTCTTTTCCGTTTCCGGCGTCATACGTGTCGCCGGAAGTTGCGTAATTTTTTGACGTTATTTTGCGCCAAAAATGTCGGCGTTCCGGATGTGGCGTCATTTTTGGCGCCAAAAGCATTTAGGCGCCAAATAATGTGGGCGTCTTATTTGGCGCTAAAAAATATGGGCGTCGCTTTTGTCTCCACATTATTTCAGTCTCATTTTTCATTTGCTTCTGGTTGCTAGAAGCTTGATATTTGGCATTCTTTCCCATTCCTGAAACTGTCTTATAAGGAATTTGATCTATTTTGCTTTATATGTTGTTTTTTCTCTTACATATTGCAAGATGTCTCACGTTGCATCTGAGCCAGAAGATACTACAGGAAAATCACTGCCTGCTGGATCTACCAAAACTTTTGGTAGCTATTCCTCCAGCTGTTGTTTGTAATAATTGTCATGACAAACTTGTTAAAGCAGATAATATTTCCTTTAGTAATGTACCATTGCCTGTTGCAGTTCCCTCAACATCTAAGGTGCAGAATGTTCCTGATAACATAAGAGATTTTGTTTCTGAATCTATAAAGAAGGCTTTGTCTGTTATTTCTCCTTCTAGTAAACGTAAAAAGTCTTTTAAATCTTCTCTCTCTACAGATGAATTTTTAAATGAACACCATCATTCTGATTCTTTGGACTCTTCTGGTTCAGAGGATTCTATCTCAGAGATTGATGCTGATAAATCTTCATATTTATTTAAGATGGAATTTATTCGCTCTTTACTTAAAGAAGTACTAATTGCTTTAGAAATAGAGGATTCTAGTCCTCTTGATACTAATTCTATACGTTTGGATAAGGTTTTTAAAGCTCCTGCGGTTATTCCAGAAGTTTTTTCCTGTTCCTAATGCTATTTCTGCAGTAATTTCCAAAGAATGGGATAAATTGGGTAATTCATTTACTCCTTCTAAACGTTTTAAGCAATTATATCCTGTTCCGCCTGACAGGTTAGAATTTTGGGACAAAATCCCTAAAGTTGATGGGGCTATTTCTACCCTTGCTAAACGTACTACCATTCCTACGTCAGATGGTACCTCGTTTAAGGATCCTTTAGATAGAAAAATTGAATCTTTTCTAAGAAAAGCTTATCTGTGTTCAGGTAATCTTCTTAGACCTGCTATATCATTGGCTGATGTTGCTGCAGCTTCAACTTTTTGGTTGGAAACTCTAGCGCAACAAGTAACAAATCGTGATTCTCATGATATTATTATTCTTCTCCAGCATGCTAATAATTTTATCTGTGATGCCATTTTTGATATTATTAGAGTTGATGTTAGGTTTATGTCTCTGGCTATCTTAGCCAGAAGAGCTTTATGGCTTAAGACTTGGAATGCTGATATGGCTTCTAAATCAACTCTACTTTCCATTTCTTTCCAAAAAGGAAACAAATTATTTGGTTCTCAGTTGGATTCTATTATTTCAACTGTTACTGGTGGGAAAGGAACTTTTTTACCACAGGATAAAAAATCTAAAGGTAAAAACAGGGCTAACAATCGTTTTCGTTCCTTTCGCTTCAACAAAGAACAAAAGCCTGATCCTTCGTCCTCAGGAGCAGTTTCAGTTTGGAAACCATCTCCAGTCTGGAATAAATCCAAGCCTGCTAGAAAGGCAAAGCCTGCTTCTAAGTTCACATGAAGGTACGGCCCTCATTCCAGTTCAGCTGGTAGGGGGGCAGGTTACGTTTTTTCAAAGAAATTTGGATCAATTCTGTTCACAATCTTTGGATTCAGAACATTGTTTCAGAAGGGTACAGAATTGGTTTCAAGATGAGACCTCCTGCAAAGAGATTTTTTCTTTCCCGTGTCCCAGTAAATCCAGTGAAAGCTCAAGCATTTCTGAATTGTGTTTCAGATCTAGAGTTGGCTGGAGTAATTATGCCAGTTCCAGTTCCGGAACAGGGGATGGGGTTTTATTCAAATCTCTTCATTGTACCAAAGAAGGAGAATTCCTTCAGACCAGTTCTGGATCTAAAATTATTGAATCGTTATGTAAGGATACCAACGTTCAAGATGGTAACTGTAAGGACTATATTGCCTTTTGTTCAGCAAGGGAATTATATGTCCACAATAGATTTACAGGATGCATATCTGCATATTCCGATTCATCCAGATCATTATCAGTTCCTGAGATTCTCTTTTCTAGACAAGCATTACCAATTTGTGGCTCTACCGTTTGGCCTTGCTACAGCTCCAAGAATTTTCACAAAGATTCTCGGTGCCCTTCTGTCTGTAATCAGAGAACAGGGTATTGTGGTATTTCCTTATTTGGACGATATCTTGGTACTTGCTCAGTCTTTACATTTAGCAGAGTCTCATACGAATCGACTTGTGTTGTTTCTTCAAGATCATGGTTGGAGGATCAATTTACCAAAAAGTTCTTTGATTCCTCAAACAAGGGTAACCTTTCTGGGTTTCCAGATAGATTCAGTGTCCATGACTCTGTCTTTAACAGACAAGAGACGTCTAAAATTGATTACAGCTTGTCGAAACCTTCAGTCTCAATCATTCCCTTCGGTAGCCTTATGCATGGAAATTCTAGGTCTTATGACTGCTGCATCGGACGCGATCCCCTTTGCTCGTTTTCACATGCGACCTCTTCAGCTCTGTATGCTGAACCAATGGTGCAGGGATTACACGAAGATATATCAATTAATATCTTTAAAACCGATTGTTCGACACTCTCTAACGTGGTGGACAGATCACCATCGTTTAATTCAGGGGGCTTCTTTTGTTCTTCCGACCTGGACTGTAATTTCAACAGATGCAAGTCTCACAGGTTGGGGAGCTGTGTGGGGATCTCTGACGGCACAAGGAGTTTGGGAATCTCAGGAGGTGAGATTACCGATCAATATTTTGGAACTCCGTGCAATTTTCAGAGCTCTTCAGTTTTGGCCTCTTCTGAAGAGAGAATCGTTCATTTGTTTTCAGACAGACAATGTCACAACTGTGGCATACATCAATCATCAAGGAGGGACTCACAGTCCTCTGGCTATGAAAGAAGTATCTCGAATTTTGGTTTGGGCGGAATCCAGCTCCTGTCTAATCTCTGCGGTTCATATCCCAGGTGTAGACAATTGGGAAGCGGATTATCTCAGTCGCCAAACGTTGCATCCGGGCGAATGGTCTCTTCACCCAGAGGTATTTCTTCAGATTGTTCAAATGTGGGGGCTCCCAGAGATAGATCTGATGGCCTCTCATCTAAACAAGAAACTTCCCAGGTATCTGTCCAGATCCCGGGATCCTCAGGCGGAGGCAGTGGATGCATTATCACTTCCTTGGAAGTATCATCCTGCCTATATCTTTCCGCCTCTAGTTCTTCTTCCAAGAGTAATCTCCAAGATTCTGAGGGAATGCTCGTTTGTTCTGCTAATAGCTCCGGCATGGCCTCACAGGTTTTGGTATGCGGATCTTGTCCGGATGGCATCTTGCCAACCATGGACTCTTCCGTTAAGACCAGACCTTCTGTCGCAAGGTCCTTTTTTCCATCCGGATCTGAAATCCTTAAATTTAAAGGTATGGAGATTGAACGCTTGATTCTTGGTCAAAGAGGTTTCTCTGACTCCGTGATTAATACTATGTTACAGGCTCGTAAATCTGTATCTCGAGAGATATATTATAGAGTCTGGAAGACTTATATTTCTTGGTGTCTTTCTCATCATTTTTCTTGGCATTCTTTTAGAATACCGAGAATTTTACAGTTTCTTCAGGATGGTTTAGATAAGGGTTTGTCCGCAAGTTCTTTGAAAGGACAAATCTCCGCTCTTTCTGTTCTTTTTCACAGAAAGATTGCTATTCTTCCTGATATTCATTGTTTTGTACAAGCTTTGGTTCGTATAAAACCTGTCATTAAGTCAATTTCTCCTCCATGGAGTTTGAATTTGGTTCTGGGAGCTCTTCAAGCTCCTCCGTTTGAACCTATGCATTCATTGGACATTAAATTACTTTCTTGGAAAGTTTTGTTCCTTTTGGCCATCTCTTCTGCTAGAAGAGTTTCTGAATTATCTGCTCTTTCTTGTGAGTCTCCTTTTCCGATTTTTCATCAGGATAAGGCGGTGTTGCGAACTTCTTTTGAATTTTTACCTAAAGTTGTGAATTCCAACAACATTAGTAGAGAAATTGTGGTTCCTTCATTATGTCCTAATCCTAAGAATTCTCTGGAGAAATCGTTGCATTCTTTGGATGTTGTTAGAGCTTTGAAATATTATGTTGAAGCTACGAAATCTTTCCGTAAGACTTCTAGTCTATTTGTTATCTTTTCCGGTTCTAGGAAAGGCCAGAAAGCTTCTGCCATTTCTTTGGCATCTTGGTTGAAATCTTTAATTCATCTTGCCTATGTTGAGTCGGGTAAAATTCCGCCTCAGAGAATTACAGCTCATTCTACTAGGTCAGTATCTACTTCCTGGGCGTTTAGGAATGAAGCTTCGGTTGACCAGATCTGCAAAGCAGCAACTTGGTCCTCTTTGCATACTTTTACTAAATTCTACCATTTTGATGTATTTTCTTCTTCTGAAGCAGTTTTTGGTAGAAAAGTTCTTCAGGCAGCGGTTTCAGTTTGAATCTTCTGCTTATGTTTTTCGTTAAACTTTATTTTGGGTGTGGATTATTTTCAGCAGGAATTGGCTGTCTTTATTTTATCCCTCCCTCTCTAGTGACTCTTGTGTGGAAAGATCCACATCTTGGGTAGTCATTATCCCATACGTCACTAGCTCATGGACTCTTGTTAATTACATGAAAGAAAACATAATTTATGTAAGAACTTACCTGATAAATTCATTTCTTTCATATTAACAAGAGTCCATGAGGCCCACCCTTTTTTGTGGTGGTTATGATTTTTTTGTATAAAGCACAATTATTCCAATTCCTTATTTTATATGCTTCGCACTTTTTTCTTATCACCCCACTTCTTGGCTATTCGTTAAACTGATTTGTGGGTGTGGTGAGGGGTGTATTTATAGGCATTTTAAGGTTTGGGAAACTTTGCCCCTCCTGGTAGGAATGTATATCCCATACGTCACTAGCTCATGGACTCTTGTTAATATGAAAGAAATGAATTTATCAGGTAAGTTCTTACATAAATTATGTTTTTTCAGGTAAAAAAAATAATTCCAACATGTTTAACTGCTGCACTTTCCTATGAGTTATTTAGTAAAATGTGCTTTTAGCAAAAATGGTCTTGCTGTATGGCAGAGTGTATATTTTGCTGCCAAAGGGTGCTGGTGCAAAATAATTGAAATTGTAACTCACTATTCTGTATTGAACTTAATTTCAATAAAATGTGATCATATTTCTCTTGACAGGGTCTTTGTGAAGATCAAGCAAAAGTGGTTGGATACCACCACTACCAAACTGCAGAAATAAACGCCTCTGCCTTAGGGGACCTAAAACGGCTCTTTGAGCTGAAATCTGATCACTTGCATCAGACATTTGCCCTGCACTCATATACCTCGGTGCTGTCCCGCCTGCAGGTTGAATCGTATATCTACGCATTGGTGAACAACTCGCCATTTCTGAGATCGGTGGCTGTTTACCATGCAGACCATGGTAAGCTTGATATGTGCCCAAAGGAAAAAAAACTTTATAGCACCTGACAGTTCAGAACTGTTCTGGAGTGTTATTATTTAGAAGTAAAAGAGACAGTACATACCTTTTTTAGCTTTTGTGTAAAACCCCCACACTTCCTAGAGAGGCTAAAATACAAATTCTGTAGGGATTAAAGGGATTCTAACCCCATTTTTTTCAGATAGAACATGCAATTTTAAGCAACTTTCTAATTTACTCCTATTATCAATTTTTCTTCATTCAAAAGCAGGAATCTAAGCTAAAGAGCCGGCCCATTTTTGGTTTAGTACCCTGGATAGATCTTGCTGATTGGTGGCTACATTTAGCCACCAATCAGCAAACACAACCCAGGTGCTGAACCAAAAATGGGTCGGCTCCTTAGTTTATTTTAGATTCCTGCTTTTTCAAATAAAGATACCAAGAGAACGAAGAAACATTTCTAATAGGAGTAAATTAGAAAGTTGCCTAAAATTGAATGCTCTAACTGAATCATGAAAGAAATAAGAAATTCGGTTTAGTATCCTTTTAAGTTTTCAAAATGCTGCAAATTGCCTAAACCAGCTATGATTTGTAGCCTTAGTAGGTTACAGAGCTTGCCTTTTGGAATCTTAAGGAGCATGGGACAAGCACAATTATTACACAAAGTCATGAAGTGTATCTGGATGTGCCATTATAATCACTTATTTCTATTAGCTAGATTCTTGGATTGAGAATGTAACATACCAGGCAACTAGCTTGCACATTATGTCACATTTGCTTTTCATAATTTCCTGATGATTACAGAGTCTTTTTCAAGTGATATACTAAATAAATAAGTAGTGGCTCCCATCAGAGAGTGAGGGTATAGCTGTTATGTTTGTATGCTGGAACATACCTGTGCAGCTACAAGTGGGGTGGAAAAAAGTGTACATTTGTCATATGACGCTGACTGCTTGATAGTTTTCACATTTATAATTCACTATTGCAAAATAGAACCATGACCAGTTTGCTTCAGGGGACACTAAATACTAAGGGCTAGATTACAAGTGGAGTGCTAATTTAACGTGTGTCCGTAAAGGGGCATAGTTGCCATTTTACGGGCTCACGTTAAAAAAATAATAAAAAATAATAATAATAACTGCACAAAGTAGTTATAAGAGGTTAACGTGAGCGGATGTGGAGTGTTAGGGGAAAAAAAAGGCACTGAAATGTGCCTTTACATAGCAGTCTATGGGTATTAAAACTGTTAATATATATGTATATATGAGAAAAAAAGAACCTGCAAGGGTATCTTGTGGGGGCGCACCTAATCAGTAGTGAATAGAGTCCAATGCTAATACGCTGATAGCATTATTAATTCCAAAATAGTAATTCAAAAGATAGACGTGATGGTCTGTATGATTGAATTAGTAGGTTCGAGGCAGCTCCGCTTGGGCCCGGTGAATTACGCAATCTGTAGAAATGATAGAAAGAAAAGAGGGCGCCTCATAGTGTATTTCGTACCAGATAGATGTGTAAGCACATAGACAGTATTAGGCTTACCAGATGAAGTTGCACCGTTCTGTGACCGGTGATTACAGGCAGGCTAGCACTCTGCAGCGGCTAGTACACTGTTTTGGGATGCCAAGTTGTACTTCAGAGGGGAGTTCGATATGCTTCTGTTTCCACTGACAAAGCAGAATAGATTTCCAAATCAAAATGATGATAAAAAACAACGAGGCTGCTTCCGGTCGGCATACAAGACAACTTCCAGATATAAAATGTAAAAACAAGGCTTTATTTGCTCCAGCAACGCGTTTCTCGACCACCAAACGGGTCGTTTCATCAGGCAAAAAAATCGGATTAGGACAGTTTTTTTATTGCCTGATGAAACGACCCGTTTGGTGGTCGTGAAATGCGTTGCTGGAGCAAATAAAGCCTTGTTTTTAATTTTTTTATCTGGAAGTTGTCTTGTATGCCGACCGGGAGCAGCCCCGTTGTTATTTTATCATCATTTTGATTTGGAAATCTATTCTGCTTTGTCAGTGGAAACAGAAGCATACCGAACTCCCCTCTAAAGTACAACTTGGAATCCCAAAACGGTGTACTAGCCGCTGCAGAGTGCTAGCCTGCCTGCAAGCACCGGTCACAGAATGATGTAACTTCATCTGGTAAGCCTAATACTGTCTATGTGCTTACACACCTATCTGGTACGAAATACACTATGAGGCACCCTCTTTTCTTTCTATCATTTATGTATATATACATATATATTTTAAATATGCTGAGTGACTTACCCCCTTTGCTGCGCTAGGTTCTGTGCCGTTTCTATCGGCATAAGAATGAGGCTTCCATTGGAGCCTATGAAAGCGCACTCTCGTGAGCGCAAAGCTTCCATGCAATGTTTTTTGAATTGCACTCTACTTATAATACCAGCGCGTATTTGCATGCACTGGTATTAAGAGTGTAGTGCAAATATTGCGATCGCAATTTTGCGTTCCTCTCGTATTCTAGGCCTTAATATGAGTATAATGGTAGAAGGCAGGATTAGACTGTGGTTGTCCAAACTAAGCTTCTCATGGCCTAACTCCTCCAGATTGTGTGATGTTTGCATCTGAACCATAAAGACAATTAGCAACACTATTATGTGGGCTGCATGCAACTCCAGTCGACTTTTATGCGAAACTAGGCTTTCTTTCTAATGACACGGTGAGTCCACGGATCATCTAATTACTATTGGGAATATCACTCCTGCCCAGCAGGAGGCGGCAAAGAGCACCACAGTAAAGCTGTTAAATATCACCTCCCTTCCCTCCCACCCCAGTCATTCTCTTTGCCTACGTTAGAGCAAGGAAGTGGTAAAGTTTTAGGTTGTTGGAAAGAAGATTCTTCAAGCAAGATTTTATTATTTTTAAGCAGTGCAAAATTGTTCTGCTTGGTCCTAGGGTGTAGCCGTAGTCCATATCAGTCTCTCAGTAGAGCAGTGGTGGCTTTCAAGCAATGGGAACTTGTGGAGTACAATCCTAACTGCGCCTCCCATGTAGTTAATGCTGCCCTAATACTGAAAGCCTGAGTAAGATTACTCAGTCTTTATCTCTTTTTCCACAGGTCCATGTGAGGGAGAAGACCTCTCAAACCTAGTGAGCTGCCTTGCTGCCTGGCAGATCTCTGAGGTAAGTGCTGAGTTAATTTTTCTGGGAAATGCAGAAAATTTAGCAGACGATCCCCAAGGTGGAAGGGGCAACTTCCACTTTAGCTAAGAGAACCACTATTCCCATAGGATAGTTGTTCCTTTAAAGATCCTATGGATAAGACGTTAGAGGGGTTGCTCAAAAAGATTTATGTTCACCAGGGTTTACAGTTGCAACCTGTGGTGTGTATTGCTACCGTCACTAGTGCGGCGGCATACTGGTTTGATGCGTTGTCTGATTCTATTCAGACAGACTCTCCCCTTGAAGAGATCCAGGATAGGATCAAAGCCCTTAAGTTGGCCAATTTCTTTATTACAGATGCTTCCCTACAGGTTATCAAGCTGGGAGCTAAAATTTCTGGGTTTGCCGTACTGGCCCGCAGAGCCTTATGGTTGAAATCCTGGTCTGCGGATGTGTCGTCTAAGCTTTTGGTGATTCCTTACAAGGGTAAGACCTTGTTTGGGCCAGGATTGGCGGATATTATTTCCGACATTACGGGAGGAAAGGGCCATTTCCTCCCTCAGGATAAGAGGAATAAGCAGAAGGGACGTCAGAGTAATTTTCGAAACTTCAAGGGTAAGCCTTCCTCTCCCTCTACAAAGCAGGAACAGTCCAAGCCTTCCTGTAGGTCCAACCAGTCTTGGAACAAGGGAAAGCAATCTAAGAAGCCCGCTACTGACTCAAAGTCAGCATGAAGGGCCTGCCCCCGATCTGGGACCGGATCTTGTGGGGTGCAGACTTTCCTTCTTTTCTCAGGCTTGGGTTCGGGATATTCAGGATCCCTGGGCAGTGGACATCGTGTCTCAGGGATACAAACTAGAGTTCAAGACCTTTTCTCCCAGGGGCAGGTTTCTCCTCTCAAGATTATCTGTAAAAAGAGAGGCGTTCTTACACTGTGTTCAAGACCTTTCCGCTCTGGGAGTGATAGTTCCTGTTCCACTACAGGAACAGGATGGTTTTTTTTACTCCATTCTGTTCGTGGTTCCCAAGAAAGAGGGAACTTTCAGACCAATTCTAGACCTCAAAAGTCTAAACAAAATCCTCAGAGTACCGTCCTTCAAGATGGAAACTATTCGTTCCATTCTTCCCTTGGTTCAAGTGGTTAAATTCATGACAACAGTAGATTTAAAGGATGTGTACCTGCTTGTTCCCATACACAGGGACCATCACAAGTTTCTGAGGTTCGCTTTTCTAGACAAACACTTCCAGTTTGGCCTTGCCACAGCTCCCAGAATTTTTTCAAAGGTCCTGGGATCTCTGTTGGCGGTGCTCCGGTTGCGGGGGGTTGCAGTGGCACCTTATCTCGACGACATCCTGGTTTATGCGCCATCCTTTCATCAAGCGAACTCCCACACAAAGATGTGGTTATCCTTCCTGCAATCTCACGGATGAAAGGTGAATCTAGGAAAGAGTTCCTTAATTCCAGCTACAAAGGTAGTGTTATTTGGAACCATAATAGACTCCCTATCGATGAAAATATTTCTAACAGAGGTCAGAAAATCAAAGATCTTCGACTCTTGTCTGGCCCTTCAGTCCTCTCCTCGGCCGTCAGTGGCTCAATGTATGGAGGTAATCAGTCTGATGGTAGCTTCCATGGACATCATTCCGTTTGCCCGTTTCCACCTCAGACCTCTGCAGTTATGCATGCTTAGTCAATGGAACAGGGATTATGCCGATCTGTCTCCTCGATTACAGCTAGATCAGGCAGCAAGAGATTCTCTTGTTTGGTGTGTGTCTCAGGATCATCTTTCCAAGGGAACCTGCTTTCGCAGGCCCATCTGGGTGATTGTGACAACGAACGCCAGCCTGCTGGGATGGGGAGCAGTCTGGGGCTCCCTAAAGGCTCAGGGGACATGGACTCGGGAGGAATCTGTTCTCCCCATAAACATTCTGGAGCTGAGGGCAATTTTCAATGCTCTTCTGGCCTGGCCTCAGTTAGCTTCGGCCCGTTTTATCAGGTTCCAGTCGGACAACATAACTTCGGTGGCATACATCAATCATCAAGGGGGAACTCGGAGTTCCTTGGACATGACAGAGGTAGCCAAGATTATTCGGTGGGCAGAATCCCACAACTGCTGTCTATCTGTGATCCACATTCCAGGAGTGGACAATTGGGAAGCAGATTTTTTGAGCTGACGGACCTTTCACCCGGGGGAGTGGGAACTCCAACCGGAAGTGTTTTCCAGCTTGATTCTCAAATGGGGACAGCCAAATCTGGATCTCATGGCATCTCATCAGAATGCCAAGCGCCCGAGGTACGGGTCAAGGTCGAGGAATCCTCAGGCTGTACTGATAGATGCGCTGGCGGTCCCTTGGAATTTCAGTCTCGCATACCTATTTCCTCCGTTCGCTCTCCTCCCTTGAGTCAATGCCCAAATCAAACAGGAGAGGGCGTCGGTGATCCTCATTCCACCGCTGTGGCCTTGCAGGATCTGGTATGCAGACCTAGTGGAGATGTCATCTCTCCCTCCTTGAAAACTTCCACTGAGGAAGGACCTTCTACTTCAGGGGCCCTTCCTTCACCCAAATCTAGTTTCTCTGAAGCTGACTGCTTAGAGATTGAACGCTTAATTTTATCTAAGCGTGGAGTCGGTCATTGAGACCATGATTCAGGCTCGGAAGCCTGTTACCAGGAAGATTTACTACAAGATATGGTGTAATTATCTGCATTGGTGTGAATCCAGAGGCTACTCTTGGAGTAGAGTTCAAATTCCTAGAATTTTGTCTTTTTTCCAAGAGGGTTTGGAGAAGGGATTATCGGCAAGTTCTTTGAAGGGTCAAATATCTGCCTTGTCTATTTTGTTACATAAACGTCTGGTGGATATACCGGTCAGGCCTTAGTCAGAATGAGGCCTGTGTTCAAACCTGTTACACCTCCCTGGAGTCTTAACCTTGTTCTTAGAGTTCTTCAACAGGCTCTGTTTGAGCCTATGCATTCCCTAGATATTAAGTTATTATCTTGGAAAGTTTTTTGTTTCTTGTTGTAATTTCTTCTGCCCACAGAGTCTCAGAACTCTCGGTGTTGCAGTCTGAATCCCCTTATCTTATTTTTCATTCTGACAAGGTAGTTCTGCGTACTAAGTTGGGTTTCCTTCCTAGGTTGTTTCGGATAGGAACATTAATCAAGAAATTGTTGTTCCTTCTTTATGTCCTAACCCTTCTTCCCATAAAGAGCGTCTGCTGCACAATCTAGATGTGCGTGCGTTGAAATTCTATTTACAGGCGACTAAGGAGTTTCGTTCGCCAGTCTACGGCTCTGTTGTTTTCTCTGGGAAATGTAAGGGTCAGAAAGCTATGGCTACTTCATTCTTTGTGGCTGAAGAGTATAATTCGTTTGGCCTATGAAACTGCTGGACAGCAGCCTCCTGAGAGAGTTACTGCTCATTCTACGAGGGCTGTTTCCTCTTTCTGGGCATTCAAAAATGAAGCTTCTTTGGAACAGATTTACAAGGCTGCAACTTGGTCCTCTCTATACACTTTTTTTCAAAATTCTATAAATTTGGGAGGCTTCTTTTGGGAGAAAGGTTCAAGCAGTGGTGCCTTCTGTTTAGGTTCTATGTCTTGTCCCTCCCTTATCATCTGTGTCCTCTAGCTTGGGTATTGATTCCCAATAGTAATTAGATGATCCGTGGACTCACCGTGTCATTAGAAAGAAAACAAAATTTATGCTTACCTGATAAATGTATTTCTTTCTTGACACGGTGAATCCATGGCCCACCCTGTTTTTCTAAGACAGGTTTTTGTCACGTTATAAACCACAGGCACCTTGTTGCTTCCTTTCTCTCCTTTACTTCGGTCGAATGACTGGGGTGGGAGGGAAGGGAGGTGATATTTAACAGTTTTGCTGTGGTGCTCTTTGCAGGAGTGATATTCCCAATAGTAATTAGTAGATTCGTGGACTCACCGTGTCAAGAAATAAATACATTTATCAGTTAAGCATACATTTTGTTTTTCTTTGTTATATTGAGCCATTTGGTTGTGATCTCACACTTCTTTAATTTCTCCCTTTGTAGCACACACCCAAATATGTTATCCCGATATTGGGCCATATTATAAGTCGGGTGTCAAATATTGTTTTCGCGAAATCGATATTTGCGCTGAACTAAGTAATACATATAATAATGTGCACTTGTATTACAAGTTAAAGGGCCACTAAACCCAAAATCTTTCTTTCATCATTCAGATAGAACATACAAATTTAAACAACATTATAATTTACTTCTATTTTTTATTTTGCTTCATTTTTTAGATATCCTTATTTGAAGAAAACGCAATGCACATGGGTGAGCCAATCACATGAGGCTTCTATGTGCAGCAACCAATCAGCAGCTACTGAGCATATCTAGATATGCTTTTCAGCAATGAATATCAAGAGAATAAAACAAATTAGATAATAGAAGTAAATTAGAAAGATGTTTAAAAATGCATTCTCTTTCTAAATCATGAAAGAAAAAATGTGGGTATCATGGCCCTTTAAGTGCAATATGAACGCGACCTTGCATTTGCAATACACAAAAGCATTGTGCTCACAAGAGCGCACTTCCATATGCTCCATTGGAAGCCTCGTTCTCATGCTGTAAGACACAACTAGCGAAGGAGGCAAGTCGCGCAGCTATGGGCAAAAAAATATATATAAAAAAATATATATATATATATGTGTGTGTGTGTGTGTGCTTATGTGTAAATACACATATTAACACATAAATAAATTAAAAACAAATAATAATATTAATATATATACAGTATATATATATATATATATATATATATATATATATATATATATATATATATATATATATATATATATTTGTGTGTGTGTGTATATAAGCATATACAGTACAAATAAATTTACTGGGAACACAGTCCCCATAGACCACTATGTAAAGGCACTTTTCAGTGACGTTTTTTTCTTAACTCTCCACCCCCACCACTTAGTGCAGTTTAAAAAAAATGCTACAATTTTTTTTTTTTTTTTTTTTTTTTAAAATAGACCTCACATGTTATTTTGGGGGCAATTGGGGGACATTTAAAAAATTCCTCTGGTTAATTTTTTTGAGTGCTAATTGCTATCGTGAGCTTGCAGTAGCAATAACCAGCCACTTGTAATGGCTGGTTATGTAACGCTCGCCCCTAAACGGGTGAATATGCCAGTTTACAGGCGCGTGATAAATTAGCGCTCTACTGGTTATCTAGCCCATTATTTCTTATCACTACCTCTTGGTATTTAATATACTCTGTAAAATTAGGCAGTTTCTTGATGTGTGTAACTAGGTTGCGGTGCTTGTGTAAGCATTGGCAATGCCTCAGCTGTAGACCAATGCTCATGTGATGTTTGCTTACATAGACATTTATATCGTGTAGTTCCTATTAACCTTTTCCCGTCGTTGTATTCCGTCACAACAGCGCTGGGCTTTAAAGCCGTTATGACGGAATACAACGTCATAGCCAACGGCTGTCCTGAAGCCAACTGCGCTTGCAGGATTTGATCGCGGTCTGGAGGGCATTCCTAGGGTCATAGGGACGCCCCCCCAGACCCGATCCCATAGTTGAAATCTCGCGATCGTTGTTCCGATGTAGACTTTATAACCCAGTCACGAAAGGGTTAATTTCCTAAATGCATATCTCTGTATGTGTTTGTTGCTTTGTGGGCTTTGCATTTTTATTTACTAATGAATTCTATTTCCTAGGCTCACATAAGCTAGAAGGATCGCTTGCTGATGTCGTCCTGCTGAAGGAATGTATTAGTGTCCTGTTCAGCTTCACACGAAGAATCATTGAAGATTCTCCGTTCCAGAATGATATTCTGCTGTGGCTTCAGAAGCTGGTAAATTCTCCCATGTGTATTAGCACAAGAAATCTTCACTTCTACTTTCAAGATTAATTCTGAAAAAGAGGTTTCCAAAAACGGGTGTCAGTGAAATGACAAATGCTCAGGATTTATTGTTTCTTTTCTTTTTCTTTTTTTTTAGGTGTCTGTCTTACTAAAAGTCGGCTCTCTGGGCGATCACCTTTTTCTATTGAACCACATCCTTCGGTGTCCAGCTGGTATCAATAAATGGGCAGCTCCGTTTGTTCAGGTATTTCCGTATGTGTATCACCTGCTTTTCTGTGCAACCAATCATCATCTACCCTTTTGTAAGTCTTTCTTTTTAAGGACACGATGAGTCCACAGATCATCTTAATTACTACTGGGAATACCTCTCCTGCCCTGCTGGAGGTGGCAAAGAGCACCCCAGCAAAGCTGTTAAATAGCTCCTCCCCTCCCTCCCACCCCAGTAATTCTCTTTGCCTATGTTAGAGCTAGGAAGTGGTAAAGTTAAGTGTTAGTAAATGATTCTTCAATCAAGAGTTTATTATTTTAAAGTAGTACAAGATTGTGCTGCTTTGTTCTGGGGTGTAGCCGTAGTCCATATCAGTCTCTTCAGTAGAGCAGTGGTGGCTTTAGAGCAATGGGAACTTGTGGGACATAATTCTCACTGCGCCTCCCATAAAATTATGCGGCCCTAATCCTGGAAGTCTGAGTAAGATGAAAAAGTCTTTATCTATTGTTCCATGGGTCTATGTGAGGGAGAGGACCTCTAAAGCCTGTGAGCTGCCTTGCTGCCTGGCAGATTTCTGAGGTAAGTGCTGACTTTATTTTTTCTGGGGCTAGTGAAAGGACTCAAAAAAAGGTTGGACACTTTTATTTAATATAGAACTATATGGTATCCCTTATGTAGTTAGAAAGGGATTATATAGGGCAGCATTTGCAGGCACTGTGGATTGAGGAGTAAGGCTCAATGTTGGTGATACTCTTTTAATTAGGATACAGAGTTTTCACTCAAGATGTCGTCTAACTCGTTAGTTAGAGACACTCACGATGGGCGGGACTTGTGTGACTGTAGGATTATGTGCTGCGCACATATTTTCATCATAGGTATCGTTAGAAGTGAAATCTTACTTAGTGCAGCTCTTTACTCAAAACGATATTATATGAAAGGAGATAACGTTGTTTTACTTAAATCAGCCCTTCTATGTTCGGTTCCGGTTTCTGTATCGATATATATTTCAGGTATTCCGACATGGCTGTATATCTTAGCAGCTTGAGCTGCTTGATGGGTGTTAAGTCTTTATTTTTCAGTACATAAATAAAGATGCTAGGTATTTCTATTCAGAATGAAACTGTTCCATTTCATCAAAATAAGGCAGTTACTTTGCCTTCTGTACAAAATTTAAAAAAAAAATTCTTGGTGTCTTATGAATTTCTGTTATAAAAAGTCTTTGTTTTTAGTTTACAGATTCTCCTATGTGTTTTTTCAGTTCAAAGAATAGAACTGTTCAGTTTTTGCAGTAATAAAGCAATTACCCTTTTTAAAATTTAAATGATCAGTAACGTTACTCTCTGTATAAAAGTTTAGAGAAATTTTGTATTTGTTTTATTTATTTCTCTCAGAAATTAAGACTCAGTAAATATAGATGACAGATATCTAATTTATTTTGTTTAGTTTTTTATATAGTCCGCCAGTCCTTGTCTGTTCCTCATCTGTTGAGGTACACAAAATTATAAAAAATATTTTATTTTTGTTTTCAGCCAAGATTGTTAACAGTTTATTTTTTGACAATGTTCAAAATATAACGCAATGTTCTCCTCAGGTGTCCCAAATTTAGTTTTTCTTATAGTTATACAGTGCCATGCTTTTCTCCCAATTCCCTTGTTAAAGGGAGAGCGCATGAGAAAATATTAAAGGGTCAGTGTGTATGGTTTCTGTCTCAACTGTATTTTTCCCAAACTTTATTTTTCATAAGTTTGTTAAAGGAGGATATTTCAGTAGTTCCTGAGGATAAGATCGCAGAGTCAGAAAGTGTAATTCCTTTCTCTGATGCTGGAGTGTTATCCTTCAGATTTAAGCTAGAGTGCCTCAATTTACTAACTTAAGGAGGTTTTAGCTAACTAATGGTGGAAGTATGCTTCTACCAGATAGGGTTACAGAGATTATTTCTAATGAATGTAATAGATTGGATATCCCCTTTTTTTTTTTTTTTTTTTTTTTTTAAAAAAAATAATTTTTATTGTGGTTTACAAATGCAAGTAACATCAAGTTTGCACAATATGAAAGGCATGTCAAAACAAACAATAAGGCCCAAATCAATTACATATATGATAGCACAGCAAAGTACAGATCAGAACCTTAGGAATATGTAAGTTTAACCCATACGCCCCAGGCTGGCCATTGTTGGACCTTCAGATTACCTCAACATAGGTCTAAACTATAGATCACATACCAACCAGTGACCATAACTAGGTCCACATGCTAAAAGACTATCTAGGACTGACACATCAATAACTCAAAGTGTAATGCCATTTATGGCTTAGTAAAATAAAGCAGGAATTTACGGCGCAAACTGCAAACTAAACCTCTTTTTCAGTATAACATTATATCAAAGAGCCCCTCTTAATAATACACCAACAATTATTGATTAGTTGTACCCCAACCAAGCGTTTGTGACCACTCTTGGGTCACGGATTTAGAATAGGGGGAAAAGATTGGGGGAAGTATTAGCATGTCCAATCTAAATTTTATTTTCGTTAAAGTAAAATAATAAAGATATGTTGGCCACCTTAGGGCCTCTATATATTGTTTAGTACAATGCCAAATATCAATATTGTTCTGGGTATATACATAAATATACCTGCATCCATAATAACATGCAGGCCACTTTTGGGCCTCTATATATTGCTTAGTGCAATATCTATGTTAGGTACTCTTTATGGCATGTACTTATATGAACAAGCAACTCTTGAGCTCTTTATAAAAAAATACTATGCTAGTGGTAAACAAGTAACACCTTAAGGTATACAAGAGTGAAAATAAAGCAAGCCCCTATATCCTAACTAAGAAAAATTATTTGGCTACTCTTGGGCCACAAGTAATCATTTAAACCAAGGGGTAGATAGTAAGCTAACTGTGAGCCTAGGTACCAGACCTTGCACATATTTGAACACATGCATACAGAACATACGAAACACTGTAGAAATCTTGCGGTAAGCAACAGTTGTACAGTGATTATACCTCTTTAGCAGGGGATCAAATATTAAGGCCACAAAGTGTATATATTCCGCTATATACCCCCCTTGAACCCTTGAATATCTTTTGACAATTATACAGAGTTACTTTGGGCCTTATCACGGTAAATAACGTATGACCCACCCACTGCTGTCCCGCTAAAAAAAAGGCAGCTCTATTTTCAAGCATTTAGAGTAGATTATAAAATATCTAACTAATACACCGTAAGTTGTTCTAAATTGATCTTATATGACCATGTTACCGCTAATATATGTGCAACTTAATCAGTCTTTAAGCATTTTCCGGGGAAACAGTAGGTGAACATTCCTAACAAAATAATCTAAACATCAGTCTGGATTAAGTTAAGCTTCAGATAGATTTATAATATCTTCCAATCTTACGGTCCAGACATAGAACACCGGAATGTCCAGAGAGAGTTCCGGGCTAATGACACCATACCCCCAGTCTAGATAGGACGAATTTGTGCCCGCACACTCACATAGCTCAGTATTGGGAGAGAGATTAAAAACACCTGTGGTAAGGCCCACCTGAATGTTTTCAGGGCTCCCAAGTAGGCACAGTGTTCAAAACCAAGTTCGCACACATATGTTACCCCCATAGCTCTACTTGTATCTGTCCCCGCTGAAGTCTAAGAGTCCTCCACTGTCTCTCCAAGTCAGCAGGGGCTATGTGCAATCATCCTATACCGGCCCGGGAGGTACAATTCACAGCCGCATTCTGAATTCGTGAGAGCCGCGATTTGGCTAAAAATCGATTTTCAGGCGAATAAGGTTTGTTCGGCAGTCCTCTGCCTCATTTGTGGTTTTCTGTGGAAAATGCAAGGGACAGAAAGCTTCAGCTACTTCTCTTTATTTGTGGCTGAAGAGTGTCTTCCATTTTTGCCTAGGAAACTGCTGGACAGCAACCTCCAGAGAGGGTTGCGGTCTTTCCACAAGGGCTATTTTCTTCCTCAAGGGATTCTACAATTGAAGCTTCAGTGGAGCAGATTCCCAAGGCTGTAACTTGGTTCTCTATGCATTTCTTTTAAAGCGTCTATAAATTTGTTTGCCTTTGTTGAGGCTATTTTGGGGAGAAAGGTTAATCAAGCAGGGGTGCCTTCTGTTTAGGTTTCCTGTCTTGTCCCTCCCGTATCATCTGTGTACTCTAGCTTGGGTATTGATTCCCAGTAGTAATTTAGATGATCCGTGGACTCATCGTGTCATTAAAAAGAAAAGAAAATTTATGCTTACCTGATAAATTTATTTCTTTTTTAAAATGATGAGTCCACGGCCCGCCCTGTGTTTAAAAGACAGATTGTGGGTTTTTATAAACTTCAGACACCTCTGCACCTTGGTTCTTCCTTTCTCTCCTTAACTTCGGTAGAATGACTGGAGTGGGAGGGAGGGGAGGAGCTATTTAACAGCTTTTCTGTGATGCTCTTTGTCGCCTCCTGCAGGGCAGGAGAGGTATTCCCAGTAGTAATTAAGATGACCCGTGGACTCATCGTGTCAAAAAAGAAATACATTTATCAGGTAAGCATAAATTTTCTTTTTTATAGAGAGGAATAAAGACAGGGACTTTGTTTTGTTTATAGCGACAGATAATCTATTTTCAGTAAGAACAAGGTAATTTCTTCAAAAAAAATAAATATATATACACCCAATCAATGTCTGGAACATCTTTAGACATCCATCCTTCCTATGGGTTACCTCAACTTTACTCCTGTTCCTTTGTGCTGTGATAATCTGTTGGCGCTCCGATAATAATAATAATAATATGTGGTTAAGCTGTAACAAATAAAGGGACGTAAAAGTGCAACAAGAAAAAGAGCTTTTATATTGCTGTATTGCTAGCTAATAACTATGTGTTAAAAGGTTAATCACAGAAGTAAAGTCCTGCTCCAGAGCAGCGTTGTACTGCTGTGTAGAGCCACCAATCAGCAGCTAGCTCCTGAGTCTACCTAGGTATTCTTTTCATCAAGAGATAGAGAGAGAACAAAGTAAATCTGATCGTTTGGACTTTCATGTCCCTTTAATGACAAACCGATACAAGATCTCCTGAGACTACTTAATTACTAACCAAAACACAGATAAATGACTGTGATACTGTATCAGCTATAGTAAGACAAATATCGCATTTATATAGTTCCCTTTACCTGAGGCCGTACCATCGGTGGGTAAATTGGAAGTAACACAAAACAGTCAGCTATCCTGAGAGATCTTGAACAATATTTTGGGCATACTGATGTATATTATGGCATACATTCACATTTATGTCCATTTCATGTAATCACATTTTGTTTGCACAATTTTTTTTCATTGTTAAAGGGACATTGTAGTTAAAAATAAATAAATAATTACATGATATAGTTTGTTAGAGCATGTAAATTGTGAAAAAAAAAAGCGTCTGTACTCCGATGGTAATTCCAAGTTTTATTTGAAAAATACCTTAAAAACACAAATATCTGGAGGAAAGGAGATTAACCCTTACGCATTTTGTGACCTACGGCACTTAATCGTAGGATGTTGCGTACATGTTCTCCTGACTTTTTTAAACCCAGATCGACCAATTGGCAAACACACAGTTGCCGTGGTAATCTTGGTTGCAATAGTCTTACATAGTAACAATAGGTTGTAACAAAGATTAAAATAAATTCCCTGTAAAACAAAGTATCATATTTGGTGCTCTACTCACTGTGGGGACTAATAGGGGATTTCAAAGGGTTAAAAAAACATAAATTCCTGCTTGGGAGCCACAAACATTGCAGCTCCCTGGCTGACTACAGCTGATGATAGGTGGGTTTGTGCGACTGCCAGTGTCTTGTTGTATTTAAAGAGGGGATTGTTATGGGGAAATAATTTAAACATCTGTGTTTATTTTAGGTTCGAGTACTACACAACCCTGCAGGCGTCTTTCATTTTATGCAACTTCTTGCTGTACTTATGTGTCCTGTTAGGTAAGTGAAAGGGTCGATAATTGCCTTAGTTGCATGAAATATTTTTTTGATATTTAAAAATAGCACCAACGTAGCAGCCTGCTCTGGTACAAATGCTGTTCTCCCCTTTAATGTATTCCAATTGATCTATTTTACCTCCTGTAGTGTATTAAACTCTTTACAAATATCTCCTTTAACTTTATTTTGCCAACAGCTTCTTTTGGCTGTTGTAATGTTCAGTACAGCAGTATTGGCTATAAAAAAACTTTGTAAACAAGAAACAGCATGAGAAATCACACTCCCTGTGGGGGTGGGAGAGACTGGTACTAAAATGTTAATTTTCAATTGCTCTCTCGAATGGCCAGATGTGAAAAATGATGTCTCTGAGTTGCAAGATGTCTCCCATATAAAGTAAAGGAGCTTGCTGGAAAGGGAAACTTCTCTGGGGAGAGTGGAGCTAGCAGGGAGCAGGGGACACACTATTAAAAATGACCTTCTACAGCCAGTACAACTATTACAAAATACCGCTCCCCATGATAGATGTTACTTTGTTTTTTTTTTTCTCTTTAAAGAAAATTTTAATATTTTTTTAAGTTTAATTTGTGTATTTACATTTGACCAGGGTTCACTCACAGCTCTCAATAGCTGATTCTGCTCAGCCGTAAGAACTTCACTCACGTTTCAGTTTTCATTGTTACTCCTGTGTTAACAGCAAGTTGCTGATGAAGATAACAAATACAACTCAGTCTCATAGCGAGTTTACCTCAGTGCCTTTCTTCAACCTTCATCTCACCCAGTGCCTTATTTCACCTTGACATGGCAAGTGCCATTGTCGGCTCTTAACCCCTTAATGACCGGAACATTTTTCAATTTTCTTACCCTTAATGACAATGGCTATTTTTACATTTTTGCGGTGTTTGTGTTTAGCTGTAATTTTCCTCTTACTCATTTACTGTACCCACACATATTATATACCGTTTTTCTCGCCAATAAATGGACTTTCTAAATATACCATTATTTTCATTATATCTTATAATTTACTATAAAAAAAATTATAAAATATGAGGAAAAAATGGAAAAAACACACTTTTTCTAACTTTGACCCCCAAAATCTGTTACACATCTACAACCACTAAAAAACACCCATGCTAAATAGTTTCTAAATTTTGTCCTGAGTTTAGAAATACCCAATGTTTACATGTTCTTTGCTTTTTTTGTAAGTTATAGGGCCATAAATACAAGTAGCACTTTGCTATTTCTAAACCACTTTTTTTTTCAAAATTAGCGCTAGTTACATTGGAACCCTGATATCTGTCAGGAATACCTGAATATCCCTTGACATGTATATATTTTTTTTTAGAAGACATCCCAAAGTATTGATCTAGGCCCATTTTGGTATATTTCATGCCACCGTTTCACCGCCAAATGCGATCAAATTAAAAAAAATGTTCACTTTTTCACACATTTTGTCACAAACTTTAGGTTTCCCACTGAAATTATTTACAAACAGCTTCTGCAATTATGGCACAAATGGTTGTAAATGCTTCTCTGGGATCGTCTTTGTTCAGAAATAGCAGACTTATATGGCTTTGGGGTTGCTTTTTGGTAATTAGAAGGCCGCTAAATGCCGCTGCGCACCACACGTGTTTTATGCCCAGCAGTGAAGGGGTTAATTAGGGAGCATGTAGGGAGCTTGTAGGGTTAATTTTAGCTTTAGTTTAGTGTAGTAGACAACTCCAAGTATTGATCTAGGCCAATTTTGGTATATTTTATGCCACCATTTCACCGCCAAATGCGAGCAAATAAAAAAAACCTTTACATTTTTCACAATTTTAGGTTTCTCACTGAAATTATTTACAAACAGTTTGTGCAATTATGGCACAAATGGTTGTAAAAGCTTCTCTGGGATCCCCTTTGTTCAGAAATAGCAGACATATATGGCTTTGGCGTTGCTTTTTGTTAATTAGAAGGCCGCTAAATGCTGCTGCGCACAACACGTGAATTATGCCCAGCAGTGAAGGAGTTAATTAGGTAGCTTGTAGGGCGCTGGCAGGGTTAATTTTAGCTTTAGTGTAGAGATCAGCCTCCCACCTGACACATCCCACCCCCTGATCCCTCCCAAACAGCTCTCTTCCCTCCCCCACCCCACAATTGTCCCCGCCATCTTAAGTACTGGCAGAAAGTCTGCCAGTACTAAATAAAAGGAGTTTTTTTTATTTTATTTTTTAAAAAAATGTATTCAGCTGTAATGGAGCCCTGCCTTAGCCCCCAACCTCCCTGATCCCCCACCAAACAGCTCTATAACCCTCTCTGCTACTTAATTGCCGCCATCTTGGGTACTGGCAGCTGTCTGCCAGTACCCAATTTGCCCCCAAAAACAGTATTTATAAACTTTTCTGTAGTGTAGCAGCCCCCCCCTCAATACCCCCAACCCCCCCCCCCCCCCAGATCCTTTTATATATATATATTTTTTATGTTTTGAACTTTTTATTTTTTTCCATTGGTGTCAGTGGCTAATATGCGCGCGCCCCCCCCCCACGTGCACACGCGCGCGCCCCACATGCACACGCGCGCCCCCCCACGTGCACACGCGCGCGCACGCTGCCGCCTCCATGCTTCCCTTCCCCCCGGAACACAGCACCATTGTTACCGGTGCAGAGAGGGCCACAGAGTGGCGCTCTCTGCATCGGAGGCTTGTTAAAAGGTATTGCAGGATGCCTCCATATCGAGGCATCACTGCAATACCCTGAGAGCTGCTGGAAGCGATTGCGATCGCTTCCAGCACTCTCTTAAACAACTAACGTACCAGGTACGTCCATTGTCACTAACTGCTAGTTTTTGCAGGACGTACCTGGTACGTCAGTTGTCATTAAGGGGTTAAAGGGACTACTTGAAAATTGTTAGTGTTTAAAAAGATAGATATTCCTTTTATTACACATGCCCCAGTTTTGCACAACCAACGCAGTTACATTAATATACTTTCTCTTGTAAGAGAATCCATACTTATGGGATATTCTCCTTCCCAACAGGAAGTGGCAGAGAGAGCACCCACAGCAGAGCTGTCCACATAGCTCCTCCCTTAGCTCCACCCCCCAGTCATTCTCTCTGCCTGCTTAACTGCTAGGAAGGGCAAAGGGAGTGTGGTGACAAAAATGTTAGTTTTTATTTTCTCAAGCAAAAGTTTGTTATTTTAAATGGTACCGGTGTGTACTATTTACTCTCTGGCAGAAAAGGGATGAAGATTTCTGCAAGGAGGATGATGATCTTAGCATTTTGTAACTAAGATCCACTGCTGTTCTCACAAGGGCTGAAGAGTACAGGAAAACTTCAGTTGGGGGAACAGTTTGCAGACTAAACTGCATTAAGGTATGTTCAGTCTATTTTTTTCTAGACAGACTGTGTTATTTCTAGAAAAGGCTGGCAATATCCCCATGAGGGAAAGGTAAGCTGTATTCAGTAAAAGAGGAATCCAAGCTTGCATAAAGGGCTCATAGTTACTGGTGACACTAATATGAAAAAACTTTTTGGTTTAATTACAAATAAAACGTTTGTTTTTTGAGGGACTTTAAGGGGTCTTTGTGGCTTGTTTAAGTGTTATTAACCCACATGGCTAGTTTAAGAAACACACTGTGGTGTTTTTTAGGCCCCATAACATCGAGTTAGGTGGGAGGGGCCTATTTTCAGTTGCACAGTTTATTTACCTCGGAAGCATCCAGCTACTTCTCCAGAGATTCCTGCTGTATTTGAGGGCTGTAAATAGGTTTTTTTCCCCACAAATCGTTCCTAAAGGGCAGGTAGGCGCCACAGCAGAGCTGTGGCAAGGTGCTGAACGTTATTTTACCGGTTTTTAAGTTTTTTCAATCTGGTTTTTACATTAAGGGGTTAATTGTTTATTTGCATAGTGGTGCAAAGTTACTAAGGCTTTATGATGCTACTGTAAAAAGTTTGTTTTGTTTACTGCTTTTTTACACTATTTTGCAGAGTTTGTGCAGCTTTTTTTCTCTTAAAGGCACAGTACCATTTTTATTTAAAGTGTTATTTTCTTTGATTAAAGTGTTTTCCAAGCTTGTTTGTTTCATTACTAGCCTGTTTAACATGTCTGACACCAAGGAGAAAACCTATCATAAGATTTGGCGCAGATATCTTTGTTGGTGTGAATCCAAGGGTTACTCATGGAGTAAGATTAGGATTCCTAGAATTTTGTCCTTTCTCCAAGAAGGATTGGAGAAGGGATTATCAGTTAGTTCCTTAAAAGGACAAATAACTGCTTTGTCTATTCTTTTACACAAACGTCTGGCAGATGTCCCAGACGTTCAAGCGTTTAGTCAGGCCTTGGTCAGGATCAAGCCTGTATTTAAACCTGTTGCTCCACCATGGAGCCTAAATTTGGTTCTTAATTATCTTCAAGGGGTTCCGTTGGAACCTATGCATTCCATAGATATTAAGCTTCTATCTTGGAAAGTTTTGTTTTTAGTAGCTATCTCTTCGGCTCGAAGAGTTTCTGAGTTATCTGCTTTACAGTGTGACTCACCTTACCTAGTTTTCCATGCAGATAAGGTGGTTTTGCGTACCAAACCTGGGTTTCTTCCTAAGGTTGTTTCTAATAGGAATATCAATCAGGAGATTGTTGTTCCTTCTCTGTGTCCTAATCCTTCATCTAAGAAGGAACGTCTGTTACACAATCTTGATGTGGTTCGTGTTTTAAAGTTCTACTTACAAGCAACTAAAGATTTCCGTCAAACATCTTCATTGTTTGTTGTTTATTCTGGTAAACGGAGAGGTCAAAAGGCTACGGCTACCTCTCTTTCCTTTTGGCTGAAAAGCTTCATCCGTTTGGCTTATGAGACTGCTGGCCAGCAGCCTCCTGAAAGAATTACTGCTCATTCATCTAGAGCAGTGGCTTCCACATGGGCTTTTAAAAATGAGGCTTTTGTTGAACAGATTTTTAAGGCGGCGACTTGGTCTTCGCTTCATACTTTTTCCAAATTTGATACTTTTGCTTCTTCGGAGGCTATTTTTGGGAGAAAGGTTCTACAAGCAGTGGTACCTGTCTTGTCCCTCCCTTCATCCGTGTCCTAAAGCTTTGGTATTGGTATCCCATAAGTATGGATGAATCCGTGGACTCGATACATCTTACAAGAGAAAACAGAATTTATGCTTACCTGATAAATTTCTTTCTCTTGTGATGTATCAAGTCCACGGCCCGCCCTGTCTATTTAAGACGGGTAGTATATTTTTTTAAAAAAAACTTCAGTCACCACTGCACCCTATAGTTTCTCCTTTTTCTTCCTAGCCTTCGGTCGAATGACTGGGGGGTGGAGCTAAGGGAGGAGCTATGTGGACAGCTCTGCTGTGGGTGCTCTCTCTGCCATTTCCTGTTGGGAAGGAGAATATCCCATAAGTATGGATGAATCCGTGGACTTGATACATCACAAGAGAGAGAAATTTATCAGGTAAGCATAAATTCTGTTTTTTACCTATGTGTTCACCTTGTATCTAAGCCTCTGCAGACTGCCTCTTATCTCAGTTCTTTTGACCAACTTGCTGTTTAGCCAATCAAAGCTGACTCAAAAAAGCTCCACAAGTGTGAGCACAATGTTATCTATATGACACACATGAACTAGTACTGTTCAACTGTGAAAAACTGTCAAAATACACTGAGATAAGAGGCTGTTTGCAACAGTTTAGGGTAATTTCCCCATATATTTTATAGTCTTCAGTTGGTATTACAAACCATTGGAAACACATTGAGTGAAAAAAAATTTTTACACTACACTATCCATTTAAAGGGACATTAAACCCAAATTTTTTCTTTCATGATTCAGATAGAGAATACCATTTTAAACAACTTTCTAATGTACTTATATAATCTAATTTGCTTCATTCTCTTGATATTCTTTCCTGAAAAGCATATCTAGATATGCTCAGAAGCTTCTGATTGGTGGCTGCACTTAGATGCCTCATGTGATTGGCTCACCGATGTGCATTGCTATTTCTTTAACGAAATATATCTAAAGAATGAAGCAAATAAGATAATAGAAGTAAATTGGGATGTTGTTTAAATTTGTATTCTCTGTCTGATTAATGAGAGAACATTTTTGGGTTTAATGTCCCTTTAAGTTTGTATATTGCAACTGTTTAGTTTTTAGGATTATCAAATTAAAAATGAAAGGGGCATTAATGTAATTTTATCCTTGTTGCATTTTAAAGCAGCTATTTTGTTTGTATGCTTGTGGGACACTGTCTGCCCACTCGTCTTTGGGAGTTGTCCTTTATCAAGTAAACAATTTGCTCCTAGAAATGAGTTGTGCATAAACATGCACTTCCTTTTAGATTCAAATGTGATTTGTTTTGTTTTAAGTTTAATATCCTTTTTAGCATTTGACATTTGTATTAGCAAATTATTGGCTTTGTTTGGAAGGCAAGTCGTAGAGTGAAACAAATTACCGGTATATTAAAAATAAATGATCTATTTTATTTTTATTTTTTGTCTAATGGGAACAAAGTGACCTAAAGCATTTACTTTGTGACATAATCCATTGTTTGTATTTATACGTGTAGCCATTTCTCTATAAATGTTCTATATGCATTTTTAAAGGAACAGAACAGACTACCTGTGTCACATGAAACCAAATGAAAAGAAAGCTTCATCTGGCAAAGAATCAGGAAACTGGACCTTAGTTGACGAGGGTGGGGAAGAGGTAAATCAATACGTCTTTGGTTCTCTGCCATGAAATAGTTTTTTTTCTTGAATGCTTTTACTAAGCAATTTCTGGGGTTGCACTTGCCAATTATTATTTATCCAGTTAAATTTTCTACACTGAAAATTGTGCAGAGTTGGTGGCATTATGAGGTAGCTGGGTGGGGGTGTTCTATAATTTTCTGCTTCCCGTAAGATTTTGCTACCCGGACACTGCGCATGCGCTAACTACGTCAGCACATTCCACAGATGGTCCTAAAACAGCTGTAGAATGTGCTGAGGTAGTTAACTCATGCGCATTATGGTAGGTAGCCCAATCTAACGGATATGATCTTTACTTCCCGCATTCTTCTTACAGGTTAAGTGCGCCTGCACGCCCTCAACTCAAATGACTTTAGCTGCTCTCAGGGAGGAGGGGGGGGGGGTAGCAAAATCTAACGGAGAGGATCCTTACTCCCTGCATCTGACAGTAATATTAGAGAGGGGTTCAGGGTGTGTGTAATCTTTAATATGTTTTAATTGTGAGTATTCCATCTCTGTGCCAATTTGAACGTATCACATTTACATTCTCCTGTGATATAACAAAATCAACAATAGGAGCACAGCTGTATAAAAAAACAAGAACTTGTGGGGATCAAAGATCCTCTTCGTTAGACTTTGCTACCCCCTCCCTGAAAACAACTAAAGTCAGTTAAGCCGAGGGTGCGCATTTAACCTGTAAGAAGAATGTGGGAAGTAAAGGTCCCCTAAGATCCAACAACGATCTACTCCTTGCCTCTTCTACCATCACCTCCTCTCATGCTAGACTACAGGACTTCTCTCGTGCGGCACCAACCCTCTGGAACGCACTTCCTCGTGCTGTCAGACTGTCAGCCCCCAACCTCTCCTCCTTTAAACGCTCCCTAAAGACCTTCTTGTTCAGGGAAGCCTATAACCAAATCAGTAACTAATGAATTCCACTTGCCTAATAGTTGCTCTCATCTAACTTCACACTAACATCATTCCCATCTTTGCAGTCCCCACCTCCTGTTTCTCACCCTCCTACCCATTTAGATTGTAAGTTCCCACGGGAACAGGGCTCCCAATTCCTCCTGTATTTGTTTGTTAAATTTTGTCTGGTGTCTCATATTGTACTGTCATTTTATCTTTGTTAACTATGAACAGCGCTGCGGAATCAGTTGGCGCTTTATAAATAAAGAATAATAATAATAATAAAGTAAACAAGGAGCCGCCTACTTCCGCATTCGAAAGGTAACAAGCTGCTGAATATACCCATGTCTATTAATTAGTGTAACAGATATTGGAAACAATAAAATATGAAGTAATTATAGCTTATATTGGTTTAAATTTCAGTTGGGTAGTCAGTAAAATCAGCCAGGTGGTGTGCCCATCAAATAGGTCCTGGGGAGAACACTGCTGTTTATAAACCTTTAAATCTTATCATTATGTTGAAGTTCTGTTTGATTTTTTTCCTATTTCACAGGATGAAGAACCTGAGACAAGCTGGATGCTGCTGTCCGAGGATGACCTTATTGCCCTTTTATCCCAATTTCCATTTCATGATCTATTTAAAACTATTCTTGGCTTTAATTCCAGAGGTCAGTTTATATTTAATTGCTGTTGCCTTTTAACCCTTTCGTGCCAGGGTTAACGTATCTACATCGGAACAACTGTTCTAATGTAAACAAATTGAAATCTTGCGATCGTGCACATGATCACAAGATTTCAATGATGGGATTGCGTCGGGGGGCGTCCCTATAATGCTAGGCACACCCTCCAGACCGCAATCCCTTCAGGGAAGAGCCAGTGGCTTCAGGAAAGCCAATCGGTTAAGACGTAGTATTCCGTCCTTCGGCGCTAAAGCCCAGCAAAACTTGGATGGAATGCAACACCCTAACAGCGTTAAAAGGTTAAATACACTGATTTATTTTGAAACTAATATGTTAATAGAGTATGAATGACCTCTTCCTTTATGTTAGCTTCAACATATTTTGAAAGTGATTGAAAAATTCCATGGTAAGCTATCCTATAGTAATGTTTTAAAATTTAAAAAGACATTATACACAAATGTAAAGTAAGTGTGTATGTGTGTGTATGTATGTATGTATGTGTATACATATCTACATATATATTTTCACATTCATTTTATATTTGTATATTTTGAGTTCATACTGCAGTTATTCAGATAGTGTGCATACAGGACAATGTAACAATGTGTCCCGCACTTCACATATGAACAGCCTTTGACTGGTCTCAGCAAAGGAGAACAGAAACAGGAATTTACACCAAGTTTTTTTTAAATACATACATAAACAAATGTATCTTAAGAGCACTCTTTCAATTTATATAGTCCTTAGACCAGTGGGGGTTTAATGGGATCTCTATATAGGACCTCAAACTGCTAACTGTACATAATTTGCAATTTAGTGTCTGTTACATCTCCAGTGAAATATGCAGAGCATAGAGAGTGGTAAAGGAGGGGATAACTGTTTTAAAAATGTCAAGTCCTGGGATCAGGGCAAGTAAATGTGGCTTAGAGGCAGAGTTAGGGGGAGGGGTTGGAGGGCACAGTCAAGGTGGTCTGGATGTGTGGCTGGTTTGTTTGAGCCATAGCCAGGTGGTCTGGTCTATGATGTAAGATTGTATCTTAAAGTGATGGTAAACTCTCCCCTTTATAAAATCAGATCTAGAATGTTAGTGATATTTTAGATGGAGTTTAATTTGTCAGATGTAATGAAGATGCGCTATAACTTTTTAATATAGATATGAAATTCAAATTCCCTGTGCTCCTCCGCCCACTTCAAAAGTACATTTTTTTTTATGAGCTAATGGTTTGAATTGTTCTCCAATCAGCGCTCTCCCTATTTGGCACTTTTTTTGTAGCTAGAGCGCTGATTGGAGAACAATTCAAACCGTTAGCTCATAGAAAAATGTACTTTTAATGTGGGCGGTGGAGCACAGGGAATTTGAATTTCATATCCATATTAAAAATTTAGTTATAGTGCAACTGATGAATTAAACTCCATCTAAAATATCACTAACATTCCATTATAAAGGGGGAGAGTTTACCATCACTTAAAACTGGGTGGATAATGCAGCAAGAGGTGTAAATATTTTTTTAGTAGTGCAGGATTTAGGGCTATGTCTAGATACTGAGCACATGCATTGCTGCCTTAGAAACACATAACCATTAAAGTCTGTTGTTTGCACAGCTTTCCTAAAATAGATAATATGACCTAAAATGTTCTTTTACAATCAAACTGAATTTTACTTGTAAATCCATGTTAATTCATAAGCAGATCAAGTGATAGATATTAACCAACCTACAAAAAGGCTTCATTAGAGGGACATTGTACAGGAAAATATTCTGCATGGAAAAATGCTTATTAGATTGATACTAATACAGCTGTAGCCTGTGTATACTTCCTACTAGTGCACATTGGCAAATAAGTACTTCCTGTTAATACTCATTGGCCGGACAGATAGCTCAGCATGCTAAGGCACTGTGGCTGAGCTCTGTAGCAACCCAAGGGTTGCAGGTTCGATCCCCGGCGAGGTCGACTCAGCCTTTCATCCTTCCGAGGTCTATAAAATAAGCAGCGCCTTGAGACCCTTACAGGTGATTAGCCGTGCTTTACATGTACCCAATACAATACATTGGTTAGTAAGTTCATAATTTTGACAGCTGTGCAGCATTCTGAATTAGCTGATTGGGGCAGTGTAATACATTGCAATATAATAACATTTTCTAAATTTTTCTGAAATGTATAAATGTTACTTAAGCTATCCAAAGCAACAATGAATTACATAACTTAAACTAAATTGATGAGACTTTATGCAACTGAAATTTAATATTAGATAATTGTAACTTAAAGGGACACTAAACCCCAAATTTTTCTTTCATGATTCAGGTAGAAAATAAAATTTTAAACAACATTCCAATTTTCTATTAGCTAATTTGCTTACTTCTTTAGATATCCTTTGTTGAGGAAATAGCAATGCACATGGGTGAGCCAATCACATGAGGCATCTATGTGCAGCAACCAATCAGCAGCTATTGAGCCTATGTAGATATGCTTTTCAGCAAATGATATCAAGAGAATGAAGAATTAGAACAAACTAGATAATAGAAGGGAATTAAAAAGTTGTTTAAAATATCTTGCTCTTTCTAAATCACGGAAGGAAAAAATTTGAGTTTCATGTCCCTTTAATATTGTCTTAAAGTTTAACTGGGTGGCCAGTAAAATCAGCCAGATGGTGTGCCCACTAATAGTGCCTGCGGAGAACACTAGTAAATTAGTTTAAACATAAACTGATTTTTCAGGGCAATAAAAGTCACTATGTTTGATTAGTAACACTTTCATAATGAATAACTTTCTTTCTAATGAAACGGTGAGTCCACGGATCATCATCAATTACTGTTGGGAATATCACTCCTGGCCAGCAGGAGGAGGCAAAGAGCACTACAGCAAAGCTGTTAAGTATCACTTCCCTACCCACAACCCCCAGTCATTCTCTTTGCCTCTAGTACAAGGAAGAGTTGAAGTAATGAGGTGTCCTGATTAAGATTCTTCTATCAAGATTTGTTTATTTTGAAGTCTGGAGAAGATTGCTCTGGCCTTCCTACACAATTTGGGTCTAGCTGTACTCCATGTTAGTCTCTTCAGCAGGGTTGTGGTGGCTTTAAAGCAGTTAGGAACTTGTAAAGTGTGCTTTGCTGCGTTTTCCTAACATGTTGCTGCCCTGGTATAGAAAGCCTGAGTAAGTTTACTCTGTCTTTCTTTTTACACAGGTCCCTGTGAGGAGCAGCATCCTCTCAAACTTTGTGAGTCGTCTGACTGCCGGACGACTAGAATGCAGGTAAGTTCCTTTTGTTCTTCTGGGGCTAGAAGGCTAGCACTAATGGGGTTAAAGGAAGCAGCCCTAGGGTTACAGGTTTGATCCTTGGCGAAGTCCTCTCAGCCTTTGATCCTTCCGAGGTTGATAAAATGTGCAGCGCCTTGAGACCCTTACGGGTGATAAGCCGCGGTTTAAGATGCAAAGTACTATTACAATGTATTTAGAAGATGGAGTTTAATTGTTCTTTCAGAGCAATGTATTGTCGTCTTAAAACTGCTGTGCTAGCCCGCTGATGGCTGTTGTAGGGAAGCTTGGCCTGTAGTGGCAGTTTCAATTTTTTTATGTTTCTACAATTCCACGCTTCTGTTTTTTCCCTTCAAGGATGAGACCTTGTTGGATTGATCTGGCAGAAATGATCTTTCTTCCACATGTCAAGATAGTAGGACTAACGTAAGGTTTGTTTTATTCCGTTTTCTGCGGGGTTTGTCAGGTCTTAGTTTCCAACTAAGCTCAGTTTAATCTAAGATTTCCTCCCGGGGGCAGCTTTCTCCTTCTAGAGTATCTGCTGTCCAGTTTTGATGAGAGGTTTTCCTTGAACTGGGTTCAAGATCTTCATCTCTGGGAGTGATTGTTCCAGTCTGGGAACGAGATCTGGGTATTTCCTCAAGTTTTTCTCAGGTTCTGACCTTTGAAGTAGTACCCACTTTCCTTTAGTACAAGAGGGGTCTGTTCATAGCTAACATAGACCTGAGGGATGTGTATATTTTGTTCTCATGATTGGTATCTTCTCAAGTTTCTGAGTTTCGTCATGCTAGAGGGACTTCTAGATCTCGGAATATGATCAGGTGTCATCCTTCCTCGAGCAATCTCTTTTTCAAGAGACCTTGTCCAGTCTTCTTTCCTATGGGAAATTATTCTGGAGAGGAGTTCCTTTACTCCATCTGCAAGGGTTATTTATGGGGGATCTTCATAGATTCTCTATCTAATAGATAATCTTTATCTGGGATCAGGTAATCAGGGAGTTTCTCCCTTTTGTTCTTACTGCTGTCTTCTGTCTGGCCATCAGCAATCTCTGGTGGTTCGGTGTATAGCTTATTTGTTTTGCAACCAGATGGTTGGGTGGGAATTGCTATTATGGTTTCCATAGATATAATTTCCTTTGCCAGTTTCTCTAAAATGGAGAATATCAGAGTCTCTGTGGATAGATCAGGATCAGTGGATGAGAGTCTCCCTCCGGTACTGGTTTTCAGGCGTACCTGTCTCAAGGTGCGTGCTTCTGGAAACATTCCTGGAAGGCATGGGGATTTCTCCAACATAGGTGTGTCCGGTCCACGGCGTCATCCTTACTTGTGGGATATTCTCTTCCCCAACAGGAAATGGCAAAGAGCCCAGCAAAGCTGGTCACATGATCCCTCCTAGGCTCAGCCTACCCCAGTCATTCTCTTTGCCGTTGCACAGGCAACATCTCCACGGAGATGGCTAAGAGTTTTTTGGTGTTTAAATGTAGTTTTTATCCTTCAATCAAGTGTTTGTTATTTTAAAATAGTGCTGGTATGTACTATTTACTCTGAAACAGAAAAGAGATGAAGATTTCTGTTTGTAAGAGGAAGATGATTTTAGCAAACGTTACTAAAATCGATTGCTGTTTCCACACAGGACTGTTGAGATGAAGTAACTTCAGTTGGGGGAAGCAGTTGGCAGACTTTTCTGCCTGAGGTATGACTGGCCACATTTCTAACAAGACTTTGTAATGCTGGAAGGCTGTCATTTCCCCTATGGGGACCGGTAAGCCATTTTCTTAGATTAAGTAAAAGAATAAAGGGCTTTATAAGGGCTTAAAAAACTGGTAGACATTTTTCTGGGCTAAAACGATTACTTTGCTAAGCATATTTGGCAGATTATAACTCTTAATAGTTATTATAATCTTGGGGATTGTTGTTAAAAAACGTCAGGCACTGTATGGACACCTTTTTCAGATGGGGGCCTTTTCTAGTCATAGGCAGAGCCTCATTTTCGCGCCACTAATGCGCAGTTGTTTTTGGAAAGCAAGGCATGCAGATGCATGTGTGAGGAGCTAAGAACCACTGAAAAAGCTTATAGAAGGCGTCATTTGGTATCGTATTCCCCTCTGGGCTTGGTTGGGTCTCAGCAAAGCAGATACCTGGGACTGTATAGGGGTTAAATGTAAAAACGGCTCCGGTTCCGTTATTTTAAGGGTTAAAGCTTTCAAATTTGGTGTGCAATACTTTTAAGGCTTTAAGACACTGTGGTGAAATTTTGGTGAATTTTGAACAATTCCTTCATGCTTTTTCGCATATTCAGTAATAAAGTGTGTTCTGTTTAAAATTTAAAGTGACAGTAACGGTTTTATTTTAAAACGTTTTTTGTGCTTTGTTGACAAGTTTAAGCCTGTTTAACATGTCTGAACCATCAGATAAGCGATGTTCTAGTTCTTTCAGTTCTTCAAGGGGTTCCGTTTGAACCCTTACATTCCGTAGATATTAAGTTATTATCTTGGAAAGTTTTGTTTTTGGTTGCTATTTCTTCTGCTAGAAGAGTTTCTGAGTTATCTGCTCTGCAGTGTTCTCCGCCCTATCTGGTGTTCCATGCAGATAAGGTGGTTTTGCGTACTAAGCCTGGTTTTCTTCCGAAAGTGGTTTCCAACAAAAATATTAACCAGGAGATAGTTGTACCTTCTTTGTGTCCGAATCCAGTTTCAAAGAAGGAACGTTTGTTACACAATTTGGACGTAGTCCGTGCTCTAAAATTCTATTTAGAGGCCACTAAAGATTTCAGACAAACATCTTCTTTGTTTGTTGTTTATTCTGGTAAAAGGAGAGGTCAAAAAGCAACTTCTACCTCTCTTTCTTTTTGGCTTAAAAGCATTATCCGATTGGCTTATGAGACTGCCGGACGGCAGCCTCCTGAAAGAATCACAGCTCATTCCACTAGGGCTGTGGCTTCCACATGGGCCTTCAAGAACGAGGCTTCTGTTGACCAGATATGTAAGGCAGCGACTTGGTCTTCACTGAACACTTTTGCCAAATTTTTACAAATTTGATACTTTTGCTTCTTCGGAGGCTATTTTTGGGAGAAAGGTTTTGCAAGCCGTGGTGCCTTCCATTTAGGTGACCTGATTTGCTCCCTCCCTTCATCCGTGTCCTAAAGCTTTGGTATTGGTTCCCACAAGTAAGGATGACGCCGTGGACCGGACACACCTATGTTGGAGAAAACAGAATTTATGCTTACCTGATAAATTACTTTCTCCAACGGTGTGTCCGGTCCACGGCCCGCCCTGGTTTTTTTAATCAGGTCTGATGAATTATTTTCTCTAACTACAGTCACCACGGTATCATATGGTTTCTCCTATGCATATTTCCTCCTGTACGTCGGTCGAATGACTGGGGTAGGCGGAGCCTAGGAGGGATCATGTGACCAGCTTTGCTGGGCTCTTTGCCATTTCCTGTTGGGGAAGAGAATATCCCACAAGTAAGGATGACGCCGTGGACCGGACACACCGTTGGAGAAAGTAATTTATCAGGTAAGCATAAATTCTGTTTTTTATTCTCGGAAGTGTCTGCGTTCCTCCTTTTAGTATGAGGGCAAGTTACTTTACTCTGATGGCTTGGCCTCAGTTGTCATTAAATTGGCATTTCATCTCTATGACTTTATTCATCTACTAGGGGGGAACTCAGAGTTCCTTAGTCTTGTAGGAGGTGATTTGATTGTTCAGTGGCAATTCATAATGGCTATTTGTTCTCCTCTCTCTTTAGGGGTGCAACAATTGGATTTTTAATCAGTCTAATACTTCACTCCCAGGAGTGGTTCCCCGTCCGTAGGTGTCTTCCAGGTAAACCCTAAATGGTGGATTCTGGAGTTGGCTACTGCCGTTTTGGCAGACTGCCAAGCTTATGTGGTTAATTTCAGGGTCATGTGATCCCAGACTACCTTGCTAAAATTTCTGGTGGTTGTTTTCTTAGGATATCTAATTCCTCCATTTTTCTCTCCTTTCACGACTTATTATCGAATCTAGCAGGAGAAAGAGGCGATTTATCTATTAGCTCCTCGCCGGATCTGGTATGCAGACCTAGAGTAATGGTCTCCTCTCCCTCCTTTGGAGAGTAAGGACCTTCTGAATAGGGTCCCTTCTTTCATTTTATTTTCGTTTTCTCTAAAGCTTACTGCTTGGATATTGATCGCTTAGTTGGTCTAGGTGTGTGTTTTCTGCCTCTGTCTTTAAGACCATGTTTCAGGCTTGCATGCTAATTACTAGAAGGTTTTCTATAATATTTAGCGTAAATATCTTATTGGTTTGAATCCAAGGGTTTCTCTTGGAGTTGGGTCTGGATTCCTGGGAATTGTCTTTCTCCAGGAAGGCTTGGAGTAGGCAGTAACCTCAGGGGTCAGATCTCTATCTTATACATTCTGCTATACAGGTGTCTCATGGACATGCCGGATGTCCAATCTTTTTGTCAGGCCTTGGTCCACTTCAGGCCTGTGTTAAATCAGTTGCTCCACTTTGGAGTCTTAACCTTTGTTTTTTTAGCCTTGCATCAGGCCCTGTTTGAGCCTATACATTCCTTGGATATTAAGATGTTATCTTGGAAGGCTTTGTTTCTACTAAGAGAGTCTCTGAAGTCTTCTCGTTGCTTTATGGTCCCCTTATCTTATCTTTTACAAATAAAGTGGCTCTGCGTACTACGTTAGTTTCCCTTCCTAGAGTGGTTTCAAATAGGTATTCTGGTCAGGAAATAGTTGTACCCTTTTCCTTCTCATAAGGAGTGTTTGTTCCACAACCTAGTTGTGGTGCGTGCGCAGACGTTCTTTTGCAGGCGACTAAGGTCTTCCGTTAGTTTTCTGTTTTGTTGTTTCTCTGGGAAATGCAAAGGTCAGAGAACTATGGTTCATTTTCATTTGCTCTGGCTGAAGAGTTTTATTGTTTGGCCTATGTCACTGCTGGAATTCAGCCTCATGAGAGAGTCACGGCTTATCCATCAGGGCTGGTTCTTCTTCTGTTGAACAAGTTTGCAGGACTGCAACTTGGTCTTCTATGCGTATTTTTTCTATACTTTATGAATTTGATATGTTGCTTCTGCTGAGGCTTACTTTGGGAGAAAGGTGTGTTTTTTTTTTTTTAGGCAGTGGTGGCTTCTGTTTAGGTTTCCTGTCTTGTCCCTCCCTTATCATCTGTGTCCTCTGGCTTGGGTATTGATTCCCAACAGTAATTGATGACGATCCAAGGACTCGTGTCATTAGAAAGAAAACTAAATTTATGCTTACCTGATGAATTTCTTTCTTTCTTGACACGGTGAGTCCACGGCCCGCCCTGGTTTTTTTCTGACAGTTTTATGTTATATAAACCTCAGGCACCTCTGCACCCAGATGGTGCTTCCTTTCTCTCCTTTCCTCGGTCGAATGACTGGGGGTTGTGGGTAGGGAGGTGATACTTAACAGCTTTGCTGTGGTGCTCTTTTCCTCATCCAGCTGGCCAGGAATGATATTCCCAACAGTAATTGATGATGATCTGTGGACTCACCGTGTCAAGAAAGAAATAAATTTATCAGGTAAGCATACATTTTCGTTTTTGTGTACAAAGGTGGAGAGATTTAAACACCTCACCTCAGGGAGTCAGTGGTGGCTTCTATGACACAAATTTGACCTTTCTATCCCTTTAACTATTACAGTGGTGCAGTATAGTCACCAAAACTTTCATTGATTTGTCTGTGTATATTTTAGTTGTTTTACTAGAAGTAATACTTTAGGAAAGAGGCAATATAATACATTTATTACAAGTTTACTTCCTTCTGCTTGCAGAAGTTCACATTAATAATCAAACCTATAACAATATAGTCCCTCTAATTCCAAAGGCAGCTGTATACTGTGCCCCTCTGATTCAGGAGCATTTATCTGCCCCTTGTTGTGCATGGTTTTTAGGTTGACAATTGAAGTTAAACATACGAATAAATGTTTTACACTGCCGTTAATTTTCTATTATATGATTTCTCCTCTGATTTGTACAGGTGATTATTTTCCTGAAAAAACAACACCACAGGAAATGATGAAAATATTTGCTTTTGCCAATTCGTTAGTTGACCTTCTGGCCCTTGGCTTAGAAACGTTTAACAGAGCACGGTATCGGCAGTTTGTCAAGCGCATTGGCCGAATCATTCGGTAATTTAATAGTTGTGGCAAATACTTGCTTCCGTTCTTTAAAAATTCAGAGTGTATAATAAAGGTTTGTGCTTTTACTATTTGTCTCTTATTGGACATCAGTTAGACATTGGTTTTTGCTATATGTTTCTGTCTTGGTCGACTGATACATTTTATCTTATGGAGTCTTTAACAAAAAAAAAATGCTGGTAAATGTTTTAATCTGAGAAATCTTGGCAAGTAGTAATGTTAGTACCCAGACACTGTCCATGTAGGGTGATAAAAAGGTGAGGAAAAAATAAAATAATTGTTAGATTAAAATGTTGCAAATCTGCAGATACAAAGCAGTATGTTGATGTGAAATATAAACTTCGACAGCTGCTATTTTGTGTAAAATGACCTAAACCAACTATTTGATTTGCAGGTTCCAGAATTTATTTTTTAGCCTCTCTAGGAAGTGTGTGACGCAAGTACAAATTTTACACAAAAGCAAGAACTTTCTAATGTCCCTATTAAACTGCTTATAACAATTTGATTTTTTTTTGCTCTTACAAAACTGCTGTTTTATAGTCTTCCAAACATGTGGACACTCTTTAGTTTTATATTCCTGCTTTTCAACAAAAGATACCAAGAGAATTTGCTAACAAAAAGTTGTTTAAAATTGCTATCTGAATCATCTATCTGAATCCTGAAAGAAAATGTTTGGGTTTCATGCTTTAAGGCTCTCAGTGTATATCTCTGACAGTTTTATCTGTTTGTGTCCCTAGGATGACCCTGTGTTATGTGAGCGATCACTGGGCCCTGTACCTGAGCAATAACTGCAGTTCTAACCAGAGCTTGGAGTTGTACTCGGTGGAGAAGCTACAGGCAGAGTATGATGAGCTGTTCCTGCGAGCTGTGCTCCATGTGCTTAAGGCTAAAAGGTATGAAAACCAGTCTGGGTGCACTAGGAACACTGATGTATGAAAGAATGAATCATCTTGTATATGCTGTGTATTGTGCCAGTAATTCTTCCACTTTAAATTTGCCTCTTGTTCAAAGTGAATGTAAATATTGATGCTAAAGTGCCCGGTTTTTGAAAATTCGATTAAAAATAGGGGCACTTTAATTCATCAAAATTTACATTTCACTCGTTGTGAAAAAATACCTTTTAAACTTGACAACCGCTCCAGCGTCCCTCCTGTAGTCGCAAGCCATTTCTGACGTCACAAATGATGGATCGGTCATCCTCCAATCACGGCTTCCCCCCCGGGGGAATCCGTGTCTGATTCAACGCTGTGATTGGAGGATGCTGGATTCCTCATTTTAGACCCAGGAAGAGGCTTTGCGATGGGCGGAGTATTTTTTCACAACCCGAGTGAAATGTAAATTTTGATGAATTAAAGTGCCCCTGTTTTTAATAAAAATTTTAAAAAACGGGCATTTTAGCATAAAAATTTACATTCACTTTAATATATAGACCAGGCATGTCCATCCTTTCTGCTTGAGAGGCCATGTTGCATGTTGTTTTTTCAAAGAGGCGGTGCCCAAAATGTTCAAGATCCTATTAAATCTAACAAGGCATTAATCTCTAAAAAGCATGTATATGAAAAGTTACCATTTAAGTTAGTTAGCAAGATACTTTACACATACACATACACACACACACACACACACACACACACACATATACACACACACAGCTCAGCACAAATACCTTGGATCTATACAAAACAAGCATTTAGTGTGTTGCAGATTGAGAAAGGTAATGGAGTAGCGAAAGTGTAGGGTTAGGAGAATCATTATTTGTTAACTTATTAACCATTTAACAAAATTGTCTGTTGCTTTTATATGAGGTGTCACATCACCCTATAATTTACAAGACCTGATTGTGGTAATCACGATCACCTGCCTCAATTAGGCACTGGCATAGTGTCTGATTAGGCGGTGGGGCCTTTTTAGAGCCTTATTTCCCTCATAAAACACAGCGGAAAGTCCCCTCTTTCTAATGTTGGATCTTTTACCACTGTCATTAGTTGCTAGAAAGATTTACCTAATGTATTTCCAAAGGAGCCCCTATCCCCTAAAGACTGCATATAACATTCACAATACCCCTCACAGAGGGTGTACCCACTTTAAAATGAGGGGATCATACCGCTTTAGGTAGCATGAATAGGATAACTGGGTTGAGTTGTTTTTGGAAATACAATACAGGATGATTTTTGGTTTCATTATTTTGTTTGGTTTTTATTTTTGCTGCACTTCATGAGTTTGGATAGGGTTAGAAGCGTGAATATGAAGTCATTAAGCTACCCCTCAGAGTTTTGTGTACGTATAAATGATATCTAACAGCTCCTACTGAGCATGTGCAAGATTACACAGTGTAATGCGTATATCATTCTGTAAATGGCTGATGGCTGTCACATGATACAGAGGCTGGCAAACTAAAGGATATCTTGATATTTCTTAGAAAAAAATCTATTGCTCATTTAAAATTCAGAGTAAGTGATACTGCATTCATTTTTTTTTTATTGTCAGTGTTGATTATGCAATTCTACTCTATTTGATGGTTCTTTAATCTTAAAGTGATTGTAAAGTATAACGAAATAAAGCCCAGTTTTAAAAAATACACTTTAAAACAGGGGCACTTTTATTTCATTAAACTTTACAAACACACCTTGAAAAAAGAAAAAAAAAAAGTATCTTTTTGTTGCGATAAACATACCGCTGATCCTCCGCCTGCTTCTCCTTCTGTATTTTACATATGGATGACGAATCCTGCTTCCTCCAATCTTTGCATGCCCCACGACCTGGATGCCAATGGGGGTACGCAACGATTGGAGGAAGCCATATTCATCATAAATTTGCAAAATACAGAAGAAGATGAGGGCGAAGGAACAAAAAAGTTTTTTTTTTTTTTTTTAAAAAAAGTGTAATTGTAAAATTTAAGGAATTAAAGTGCCCTTGTATTTTTTTAATCCTGGGCATTAAAGTGGAGGTAAACTTTGGTGAATGAAAGCCGTTTTTAAAAAATACTATTAAAAACAGGGGCACTTTCATTTATCAAAGTTTACAAAGCAGCGTTTTGTTAAAAAAAATACCTTTTTCTTTTTCTTTTCACTGCTACAGCAGCTTCCCCCACATAGAGATCCTCTATTCACACGTCAGCAATGACTAATCCTGCTTCCTCCAATCACAGCATGGCCTCAGGCAATGACTACCCTGGGGGGAAAGCTGTGATTGGAGGAAGCAGGATTGCTCTGATTAAAACTACTTTCTGTTTTTATGATTTGTTTAAAGCAATATGAAACCCAAAAGTGTTCATTCTTTCCTATGACATGGAGAGTCCACAATGTCATTCAAATTACTAGTGGGATATTCAACTCCTGGTCAGCAGGAGGAGGCAAAGAGCACCCCAGCAAATCTGTTAAGCACAACTTCCCTTACCCATAACCCCCAGCCATTCTCTTTGCCTCTGTCAATGGAGGATGTGTGAAGTTGATGTCTGAAGATATTTAATTCTTTTATGGGTACTTTTCCTTGCAAACAAGGATTAGGGGCTATGCTGTGTCCATGTCAATCTCTTTAGTAAGAGTAATGGTGGCTATTAGCAGTTAGAAAGCGGCAAGGTAGTCTTTGCTTTATTTCTAACATTATGCTACCCCTATTTGGAAAACCAGGGTTGGTTACTCTGTATTTTCTTTTTCTACAGGTCCCTGATAGATATGGTAATCTATCACACCTAGAAGTGCAGACTGCTTTTAGTGCTAGAAGTGTATTGAATGGTCCTCTCTCTTTCCATTCTTTTGTTGTACAAGTTTATGTAATACACAGCACTTCCCGCCCTTTGTTTTAATATACTGATGAGCTACTATTTCATATAGGGTGCAGTTTTGTTTACAATTAGGTAGTGCCATTGGATCCCCCCTTTTTTGCTTGTAAACGTCCTGAAAAAGGGTATCTGCCTTTCAAGATAGGACTGGAGTTTTAAGTAGTCATTTCAACCTCTCAGTAAGAGTATTGATGAAAGTTAGAGTCTAGAAATGCAGGGAAAGTTTTTCTGCTAAACCATCCAGACTACTGCTAACAGCTCCTAAGCAATCAGTATTGACGCGTTTCGCTGCCTGCTTTCTCTCACTCAATTTGTCCATGTCAGGAGTGCTGCTATAAGACTGTCACACTTGAGAGGCTGTGTTCTGTTCCACAGCATGGATCCTGGAGGTAATCCAGGCTCATTTATACCTTGTGGCTCATTTATACCTTGATAGGATCCAGGGTTAATATCCTCTGAAGGGGGTTTATTGAACAGTTGGGGTTAATTAATCAGTCTATTAATTATTTACATGCTGCTTTGTGTGATTTTTTTTCCCCCTGGGCTGATAGACTGTGCGATTTTGGCTGGAACAAACAGGTTTCACTTTTAAGTTTCACTTTCGTTTTTGAAAGTGTTGCACAGCTCCTATTATTTACTGTACTTGTAATAACAAGGGAAGTACTGTCTTGCACTCCATGTGACCAGGTGTGGTCTGTTCATTTCCTCCATTCCGGCTAAGTCTTGAACCTGAGGAGAGCATTTCCTCTGTTAACTGTCTAGGAGGTGGTGAGTGCCCCAGCCATTGGGAGTATAAAGGTACAGTTTTCTATAATAAATGATATGTATATTTTTTTATAATTATATATAAAAAACAAAAAACCTTTTTTTCTTCTGTTATGTGTGATCAGTCCACGGGTCATCATTACTTCTGGGATATAACTCCTCCCCAACAGGAAATGCAAGAGGATTCACCCAGCAGAGCTGCATATAGCTCCTCCCCTCTACGTCACTCCCAGCCATTCTCTTGCACCCAACGACTAGATAGGATGTGTAAGAGGACTATGGTGATTATTCTTAGTTTTTATGACTTCAATCAAAAGTTTGTTATTTTACAATGACACCGGAGTGTGTTATTGCCTCTCTGGCAGAGTTTGAAGAAGAATCTACCAGAGTTTTACTATGATTTTAGCCGGAGTAGTTAAGATCATATTGCTGTTCTCGGCCATCTGAGGAGAGGTAAAAACTTCAGATCAGGGGACAGCGGGCAGATGAATCTGCATAGAGGTATGTGGCAGTTTTTATTTTCTGACAATGGAATTGATGAGAAAATCCTGCCATACCGATATAATGTCATGTATGTATACTTTGCACTTCAGTATTCTGGGAATGGTACTTCACTGGAATTACTCTGTAAAAAGTACATAAGAATTTTTTTTATATGTATTGATTATGTTAAACGTTTTTGCTGGAATGTAGAATCGTTTACATTTAGTGAGGTACTGAGTGAATAAATGTTTGGGCTATTTTTCCACTTGGCAGTTGCTTATTCTAATTATGACAGTTTCGTTTCTCCCTCACTGCTGTGTGTGAGGGGGAGGGGCCGTTTTTGGCGCTCTTTGCTACGCATCAAAATTTCCAGTCAGTTGCTCATTGTATTTCCTGCATGATCCGGTTCATCTCTACAGAACTCAGGGGTCTTCAAAACTTCTTTTGAGGGAGGTAGATTCTCTCAGCAGAGCTGTGAGAATTATATATTGACTGTGATAAAAAACGTTACTCTGTAATTTAATTAATTTTGCTTTGCTAATGGGAAACCTTTGCTAAAGTTGTGTTGTTTACAAGGATTGATGCTATAACTGTTTTTCAGTTTATTATTTCAACTGTCATTAATCGTTTAGTGTTTCTTTGAGGCACAGTACGTTTTTATTAAATAAAATTGTAGCCAAGTTGCAAGTTTATTTGCTAGTGTGTTGAACATATCTGATTCAGAGGAAGATACCTGTGTCATTTGTTCCAATGCCAAGGTGGAGCCCAATAGAAATTTATGTACTAACTGTATTGATGCTACTTTAAATAAAAGCCAATCTGTACAAATTGAACAAATTTCACCTAACAGCGAGGGGAGAGTTATGCCGACTAACTCGCCTCACGTGTCAGTACCTGCATCTCCCGCTCGGGAGGTGCGTGATATTGTGGCGCCCAGTACATCTGGGCGGCCATTACAGATAACATTACAAGATATGGCTACTGTTATGACTGAAGTTTTGGCTAAATTACCAGAACTAAGAGGCAAGCGTGATCACTCTGGGGTGAGAACAGAGTGCGCTGATAATACTAGGGCCATGTCTGATACTGCGTCACAGCTTGCAGAGCATGAGGACGGAGAGCTTCATTCTGTGGGTGACGGTTCTGATCCAAACAGATTGGATTCAGATATTTCAAATTTTAAATTTAAATTGGAGAACCTCCGTGTATTACTAGGGGAGGTTTTAGCGGCTCTGAATGATTGTAACACAGTTGCAATACCAGAGAAAATGTGTAGGTTGGATAAATATTTTGCGGTACCGGCGAGTACTGATGTTTTTCCTATACCTAAGAGACTTACTGAAATTGTTACTAAGGAGTGGGATAGACCCGGTGTGCCGTTCTCACCCCCTCCAATATTTAGAAAAATGTTTCCAATAGACGCCACCACACGGGACTTATGGCAAACGGTCCCTAAGGTGGAGGGAGCAGTTTCTACCTTAGCTAAGCGTACCACTATCCCGGTTGAGGATAGCTGTGCTTTTTCAGATCCAATGGATAAAAAACTAGAGGGTTACCTTAAGAAAATGTTTGTTCAACAAGGTTTTATATTGCAACCCCTTGCATGCATCGCGCCGGTCACGGCTGCTGCAGCATTCTGGATTGAATCTCTGGAAGAGAACATTAGTTCAGCTACGCTGGACGAGATTACGGACAGGTTTAGAGTCCTTAAACTAGCTAATTCTTTCATTTCGGAAGCCGTAGTACATTTAACCAAACTTACGGCTAAGAATTCAGGATTCGCCATTCAGGCACGCAGAGCACTGTGGCTAAAATCCTGGTCAGCTGATGTTACTTCTAAATCTAAATTGCTTAATATACCTTTCAAGGGGCAGACCTTATTCGGGCCCGGGTTGAAGGAGATTATCGCTGACATTACAGGAGGTAAAGGCCATGCCCTGCCTCAGGACAAAGCCAAAGCTAAGACTAGACAGTCTAATTTTCGTTCCTTTCGTAATTTCAAAGCAGGAGCAGCATCAACTTCCTCTGCACCAAAACAGGAAGGAGCTGTTGCTCGTTACAGACAAGGCTGGAGACCTAATCAGTCCTGGAACAAGGGCAAGCAGGCCAGGAAACCTGCTGCTGCCCCTAAGACAGCATGAATCGAGGGCCCCCGATCCGGGACCGGATCTGGTGGGGGGCAGACTTTCTCTCTTCGCCCAGGCTTGGGCAAGAGATGTTCAGGATCCCTGGGCGCTAGAGATCATATCTCAGGGATACCTTCTGGACTTCAAATTCTCTCCCCCAAGAGGGAGATTTCATCTGTCAAGGTTGTCAACAAACCAAATAAAGAAAGAGGCGTTTCTACGCTGCGTACAAGATCTTTTATTAATGGGAGTGATCCATCCGGTTCCGCGGTCGGAACAAGGACAAGGGTTTTACTCAAATCTGTTTGTAGTTCCCAAAAAAGAGGGAACTTTCAGGCCAATCTTGGATTTAAAGATCCTAAACAAATTCCTAAGAGTTCCATCGTTCAAAATGGAAACTATTCGGACAATTTTACCCATGATCCAAAAAGGTCAGTACATGACCACAGTGGATTTAAAGGATGCTTACCTTCACATACCGATTCACAAGGATCATTACCGGTATCTAAGGTTTGCCTTTCTAGACAGGCATTACCAATTTGTAGCTCTTCCATTCGGATTGGCAACGGCTCCAAGAATCTTCACAAAGGTTCTGGGTACTCTTCTAGCGGTCCTAAGACCGCGAGGAATTTCGGTAGCTCCATACCTGGACGACATTCTGATACAAGCTCCAAGCTTTCAAACTGCCAAGTCTCATACAGAGTTAGTACTGGCATTTCTAAGGTCGCATGGATGGAAGGTGAACGAAAAGAAGAGTTCTCTCTTTCCACTCACAAGAGTTCCCTTCTTGGGGACTCTGATAGATTCTGTAGAAATGAAGATTTACCTGACAGAAGACAGGTTAACAAAGCTTCAAAATGTATGCCGTGTCCTTCATTCCATTCAACACCCGTCAGTAGCTCAATGCATGGAGGTGATCGGCTTAATGGTAGCGGCAATGGACATAGTACCTTTTGCTCGCCTACATCTCAGACCTCTGCAATTGTGCATGCTAAGACAGTGGAATGGGGATTACTCAGATTTGTCCCCTACTCTGAATCTGGATCAAGAGACCAGAAATTCTCTTCTATGGTGGCTTTATCGGCCACATCTATCCAGGGGGATGCCATTCAGCAGGCCAGACTGGACAATTGTAACAACAGACGCCAGCCTACTAGGTTGGGGCGCTGTCTGGAATTCTCTGAAGGCTCAGGGTTTATGGAATCAGGAGGAGAGCCTCCTTCCAATAAACATTCTGGAATTGAGAGCAGTTCTCAATGCCCTTCTGGCTTGGCCCCAGTTAACAACTCGGGGGTTCATCAGGTTTCAGTCGGACAACATCACGACTGTAGCTTACATCAACCATCAGGGAGGGACAAGGAGCTCCCTAGCAATGATGGAAGTATCAAAGATAATTCGCTGGGCAGAGTCTCACTCTTGCCACCTGTCAGCAATCCACATCCCGGGAGTGGAGAACTGGGAGGCGGATTTCTTGAGTCGTCAGACTTTTCATCCGGGGGAGTGGGAACTTCATCCGGAGGTCTTTGCCCAAATACTTCGACGTTGGGGCAAACCAGAGATAGATCTCATGGCGTCTCGTCAGAACGCCAAACTTCCTCGCTACGGGTCCAGATCCAGGGATCCGGGAGCGGTTCTGATAGATGCTTTGACAGCACCTTGGACCTTAGGGATGGCTTATGTGTTTCCACCCTTCCCGATGCTTCCTCGATTGATTGCCAGAATCAAACAGGAGAGAGCATCAGTGATTCTAATAGCGCCTGCATGGCCACGCAGGACTTGGTATGCAGATCTAGTGGACATGTCATCCTGTCCACCTTGGTCTCTACCTCTAAAACAGGACCTTCTGATTCAGGGTCCATTCAAACATCAAAATCTAACTTCTCTGAAGCTGACTGCTTGGAAATTGAACGTTTGATTTTATCAAAACGTGGTTTTTCTGAGTCGGTTATTGATACCCTGATACAGGCTAGGAAGCCTGTTACCAGAAGGATTTACCATAAGATATGTCGTAAATACCTATCCTGGTGCGAATCCAAAGGTTACTCTTGGAGTAAGGTTAGGATTCCTAGGATATTGTCCTTTCTACAAGAAGGTTTAGAAAAGGGTTTATCGGCTAGTTCATTAAAGGGACAGATCTCAGCTCTGTCCATTTTGTTGCACAAGCGTCTGTCAGAAATTCCAGACGTCCAGGCTTTTTGTCAAGCTTTAGCTAGGATCAAGCCTGTGTTTAAAACTGTTGCTCCGCCATGGAGTTTAAACCTGGTTCTTAACGTTTTACAAGGAGTTCCGTTTGAACCCCTTCATTCCATTGATATAAAGTTGTTATCTTGGAAAGTTCTATTTTTAACGGCTATTTCTTCGGCTCGGAGAGTCTCTGAGTTATCAGCCCTACATTGTGATTCTCCTTATTTGATTTTTCATTCAGATAAGGTAGTTCTGCGTACAAAACCTGGGTTCTTACCTAAGGTAGTCACTAACAGGAACATCAATCAGGAGATCGTTGTTCCTTCTTTGTGCCCGAATCCTTCTTCAAAGAAGGAACGTCTTCTGCACAATCTGGATGTAGTTCGTGCCCTCAAGTTCTATTTGCAGGCAACTAAGGAATTTCGACAAACGTCTTCCCTGTTTGTCGTATACTCTGGTCAGAGGAGAGGTCAAAAGGCTTCGGCTACCTCTCTTTCCTTCTGGCTTCGTAGCATAATTCGTTTAGCCTATGAGACTGCTGGACAGCAGCCTCCTGAAAGAATTACAGCTCATTCTACTAGAGCTGTGGCTTCCACTTGGGCCTTTAAGAATGAGGCCTCTGTTGAACAGATTTGCAAGGCTGCAACTTGGTCTTCGCTCCATACTTTTTCAAAATTTTACAAATTTGACACTTTTGCTTCTTCGGAGGCTATTTTTGGGAGAAAGGTTCTTCAGGCAGTGGTTCCTTCTGTATAATGAGCCTGCCTAGCCCTCCCGTCATCCGTGTACTTTTGCTTTGGTATTGGTATCCCAGAAGTAATGATGACCCGTGGACTGATCACACATAACAGAAGAAAACATAATTTATGCTTACCTGATAAATTCCTTTCTTCTGTTGTGTGATCAGTCCACGGCCCGCCCTGTTTTTTAAGGCAGGTAAATATTTTTTAAATTATACTACAGTCACCACTTCACCCTTGGTTTCTCCTTTCTCGTTGGTCCTTGGTCGAATGACTGGGAGTGACGTAGAGGGGAGGAGCTATATGCAGCTCTGCTGGGTGAATCCTCTTGCATTTCCTGTTGGGGAGGAGTTATATCCCAGAAGTAATGATGACCCGTGGACTGATCACACAACAGAAGAAAGGAATTTATCAGGTAAGCATAAATTATGTTATTTGTGTCCTCCTGTGGGTATAACCTGAGCTACGGAGGACTCTGAGATGTTAGAAGGTACTCTTTCTGTACTAAATCATACCTGTTTATATTGTGAGGAGGCCGTGGTTTTCCCACCCACTCAATTATGTTCCACATGCCTTAACACCGTTATAAAGTCTTAAGAAGGGAGACAAGTCTGCTAAGGCTCTTCGTGCCTCTGAGCCGTCTACCTCTCAGGACTCGGCGTCCGTGAGATTACTACCCTTGCTACATTATCCACTCCACATACAGTTCCCCGTAGCACATCTAATCCTCCATCTGGAGGGGGCCTTCTTCCTGCGGATGTTGCCTCGCAGTTACAAATGGCGGTGTCTGCAGCCCTCAGTGCATTACCTCGCTCTAACAAACGCAAGAGAAAGGTTAAACATAGCTCTCCTGACCCAGAGTCATCTAAATATTATAACTTGCATTTTTTATTAAAGGAGGTTCTGTCTACGTTAGAGGTTCCAGAGGCCATGCTGCCTGAAGCACCTATGATACTTAAATTAGACAGAGTTTACGAAGACAGGAAAGTTCCTTGGATTTTTCCTGTGCTTGTTAAGATGGCGAACATTATTAAGAATGAATGGGAAAGAATTGGTTCTTCCTTTTCCTCCTCGTCTACTTTTAAAAAGTTGTTCCCGGTCCCGGACTCTCAACTGGATTTGTGGGGTTCCATTCCTAAGGTGGATGGTGCTATCTCTACGCTTGCTAAACGTACTACTATACCTCTTGAAGATAGTTCTTCTTTTAGAGAGCTGATAGATAAGAAAATTAAAACCTTTGTGAGAAAGATGTTTCAACATACAGGATTTTTGTTTCAACCGGCGGCTGCAGTTGCCACGGTTGTCGGAGTGGCTACCTACTGGTGCAACTCTTTGTCGGAACTCATTAAGGTGGAGTCTCCCCTTGAGGATATTCAAGACAGAATTAAAGCTCTGAGAATCGCCAATTCTTTCATCTGCGTCCTAGCCCGCCGGGCGCTCAGGTTAAAGTTTTGGTCTGTGGATATGACTTCTAAGTCCAGACTCCTTTCTCTTCTCTTTAAGGGAAAGATTTTATTTGGACCAGGCCTGGACTCCATTATTTCTACGGTTACCGGAGGCAAGGGTGCCTTCCTACCGCAAGATAAGAAGAATAAGTCTAAGGGACGACAATCTTCTGATTTTCGTTTTGACAAATCCCATTGACAACAATCCTCCTCCAAGCCTGAGCAACCCAAGAGTACTTGGAAGCCGGCTCAGTCCTGGAATAAATCTAAGCAGATTAAGAAGCCCACCGAAAACAAATCGGCATGAAGGGGCTGCCCCCGATCCGGGATCGGATCGTGTAGGGGGTAGACTGTCTCTTTTTTCAGACGCCTGGTTCAAGGACGTGCAGGATCAGTGGGTCCTGGAGGTGGTATCTCAGGGATACAAGATAGGCTTAAAATCTCATCCGCCAAGGGGCAGATTCCTTCTCTCGAATCTTTCTACCAGACCAGAAAAGAGGGATGCCTTTCTAGGGTGCGTTCGGGATCTATCCTCCTTAGGAGTTGTTGTCCTGGTGCCTATCGAAGAAAGAGGTTTGGGGTTTTATTCAAACCTTTTTGTGGTCCCAAAGAAGGAGGGAACTTTCTGCCCAATTCTGGACCTAAAGTGCTTAAACAAATGTCTGTGTCCCTTCCTTCAAGATAGATGGTAAGGTAAATCCTTCCTTTAATTCAGGAAGGCCAGTTTATGACCATTATAGATCTGAAGGACGCTTACCTTCATGTTCCAATCCACAGGGAACATGTTCAGTTCATGAGGTTTGCATTCTTGGACCAGCACATCCAGTTCATTGCCCTTCCGTTTGGCCTAGCTACTGCTTCAAGAATCTTTACAAAGGTTTTGGGGGCTCTTCTAGCCATTGCCAGAACTCAGGGTATTGCAGTAGCCCCATACTTGGACGATATTCTGGTGCAAGCACCATCCTTTCATCTTGCGGAAGAATTCTCAAAGTACCTTCTCAGTCTTCTTCGATCACATGGATGGAAGATAAACTTGGAAAAGAGTTCTCTTATCCCAAGTACCAGGGTGGAATTCCTGGGTACTATAATAGACTCCATATCTATTAGGATATTTCTAACAGACCAGAGACGTTGCAAGCTAACTTAGGACATGCTTCTTAAGACCATCCTGGGAGATTGTGACTATGCACGCAAGCCTACATGGATGGGGAGCTGTTTCGGGTGCCAGGAAGGCACAGGGGTTGTGGACTCAGGAGTCGTCCTCCCTCCCGATCAATATTTTGGAACTACGGCAATCTTCAAGGCCTTAAAGACTTGGCCACTTCTGGGTTCGTCCCAATTTATCAGATTCCAGTCAGACAATATAACCTTGGTGACTTACATCAACCATCAGTGGGGGGGACGAGAAGTTCCTTGGCGATGAAGGAAGTATCTCAGATTGTGGAGTGGATGGAGGCCCATGGCTGTTAGCTGTCAGTGATCCACATTCCGGGTGTGAACAACTGGGAGGCAGATTTTCTCCGCAGGCAATCCTTCATCCAGGGGAATGGTCTCTCCATCCCAATGTGTTTGCAGAGATATGCAGCAAGTGGGGGACCGGGAAATAGATCTCATGGTGTCCCGTCTCAATACCAAGCTACCCAGGTACGGGTCGAGGTCGAGGGATCCCCAAGTGTATCTAATAGATGCACTAGCAGTGCCCTGGAGGTTCAAACTCCTATATCTTTTTCCTTCATTACCGCTTCTTCCTCTAGTGGTGGCCTGCATCAAGCAGGAGCGGGTATCAGTAAGGATGTGGATCTCGTGGGGATGTCCTCCTCTCCTCCGTGGAAATTACCTTGTCGCAGAGACCTGCTGGTCCAAGGTCCGTTTGTTAATCAAAATCTAGATTCTCTGAGGCTTTGTGGAGATTGAACGCTTAGTCTTAGCCAAGAGAGGTTTCTCTGTGAGTGTCATTGATACTCTTATTCAAGCTCATAAACCAGTTACTCTGTGTATCTACCTACTTATTCTGGTGGGAAGAGCGTGGTTTTTCCTGGCACAGAGTTAAGGTTAAGGTTCCCAGGATCTTATTTTTTTTCCAGGATTGGCTGGAGAAAGGCCTTCCTGCTAGTTCCCTGAGGGGACAGATTTCGATCCTGTCAGTTTTATTGCACAAGAGACTGGCTGAGCTTCTAGACTGCAGTCCTTTGTTAAGGCTCTAATTAGGATCAGACCTGTGTTTAGATCTGGGGCTCCTCCTTGGAGCCTAAATCTTTTTCTTCAGGTTTTGCAACAGGTTTTGTTTAAGCCTCTGCATTCCGTTGACATTAAATTGTTATCTTGGAAGGTTCTCTTTTTATTGGCTATTGCCTCTGCGCACAGAGTTTCTGAGATCTCTGCTTTGCAATGTGAGCCCCCTTATCTGATTTTTCATGCAGATAAGGAAGTTTTATGTACTAAATTCGGTTTTCTTCCTAAGGTTGTGTCAGATCATAACATCATTCAGGAGATTGTGGTTCCTTCCTTGTGTCCTAATCTTTCTTCATCGATTTGGATGTGGTTCGCACCTTGAAGTTCTATCTTCAGGCTACTAAGGAGTTTAGACAATCTACCTCTTTGTTGTCTATTCGGGGAAGCGTAAGGGGCAAAAGGCTTCTTTGACTTCCCTATCTCTTTGGTTAAGGAGCATCATCCGCTTAGCTTACGAGACAGCGGTACATCGTCCTCTTAGGCCTTTAAGAACGAGGCTTCTGGATCAGATTTGTAAGGCGGCTACCTGGTCCTCCTTATATACTTTTTCAAAATTTTACAAGTTTGAAGCAGCTTTCGGGAGAAAAGTTTTGCAGGCTGTGGAGCCCTCTTCCTTTTTTGTTCCCTCCCGCTTGGGTATAGTTTTCCCATCAGTAAGGAATGAAGCTGTGAACTCTCCCTATTTTAGGAATGAAAACATAATTTATGCTTACCACATAAACTCCTTTCCTTCCGGATAGGGAGAGTCCATGGCCCCTGACGTTTTTTCTTGTCTATGGGTGGTCCCCTATTATTTATTTTGTTCTGGCAACATTTATACCCTAATGTTTCTCCTACTTTTCCTTGTTCCCTCGGCAGAATGACTGGGGTAATGAGTAAGTGGGAGGGATATTTAAGCCTTTGGCTGGGGTGTCTTTGCCTCCTCCTGGTGGCCATGTGTTGTATTTCCCAACAGTAAGGAATGAACCTATGGACTCTCCCTATCCGGAAGGAAAATAATTTATCTGGTAAGCATAAATTATGTTTTTACTGGGTCTTGTAAATTTTTTCATCTTGTAGAATGTGTGCTTTGTAAAGTTCATACAGTCTATGTCTTCCCTTTATTTTCTCAGGACATCTTTTTTCTAAAACAGTTATTTAGAGAACAAGTGTTTGTTTATTATGTGTGGAAGGGTTAACCTTCTTTATTAACCTTCTTTACATCAACCTTTCTACACTATATTTGAAATCCCTGTTGTCTACTACCATCTAGTGGTAATGAACGGTATTTATCATTGCCTTTTTAAAATGACTCTAGATGAGTATTTTGTAGTTTTTTTAAACCTTTTCTTAATTTTCTTTTTGGATGGTACCAGATCTGTTAAACTTTCCTAGGATGTAAGATCTTATTTGAACTTCTAGTGGAAGGTCATATTGTTATTGTAATGAAGCATATTTATTTAACATAATAATGCTTTTTATGTTATTCCTGTTGTACAGAAACCCCATATATCCGTACTAATGTCAGTGAAATGTATGCGCTGTTATTTTATTTACAGGGGCTTAAAAATCTTTTTTCATGGTTTGTTTCATACTCAATTTCTTAGTGTTTTAGGACACTAATATATTTAATTCTAGGTTTTTATTATAATAATACAATAAAAATACCTTTATATGGTGGTGATATTAGTTAGCGTCTGTGATATGGATTGTTTAATGTCTCATTCTCATTTCCTAGTGTTTCTAAGACTCTAATATATTTATTTCTATGTTTTATGTATAGAAATTCAAGTTTTGACTTCCATACCTGTCAAGACTATCCACAAACCAAGTAAAGAGGGAGGCCTTCTTAATCTGGCCTTGTTAGCGCAATAAGAAGCGTGTCAGTCTCATAGTCTGAAGGTCGTGAGTTCAGGCCTCACACAAGGCACTTGCTCTTTCACTATATGTTTTATTAGAAAGGACCTATCCTCTTTGGGAGTTTTTGTTTCAGTTCCTATAGAGGGACTGGGACAAGGATCTTTTCAAATCTCTTTGTGGTTCCCAAAAAAAGGAGGGAACTTTCCGCCCCGTCCTGGACCTGAAGTGTCTCAACAAATTTCTCAGGGTTCCGTCCTTCAAGATGGCAACTATTCGTTCCATCCTTTCATTGGTTCAGGAAGGTCAGTTCTTGACGACCATAGACCTGAAGGACTCGTATCTACATGTTCCCATCTCTGGGATCATCACCTGTTTATGAGGTTTGCCTTTCTGGAAAGGGAGATATCGCTTTGTGGTAACCACATCACTCCTAAAGAAGAAGATTATGGGTTTGAACCCATTTACAGCCCTTGCTTCCTCATCTGGCATGTACTTCTGGTGACAGCAAGCATTCCGAAGTGGAATTTTCAAGCAGTTTGTTGCTTTTCAGTTTGGTCTTGCCACGGCTCCCAGAATATTCACAATGGTTCTGGAGGCCCTTTTGGCAGTGGTACAGATCCCTGGGAATTGCAGTAGCGCTTTTACCTAGACGACGTCTTGGTTTAGGCATCAACTTTTCAATTAGCAAGATCTTATACAGATATTTTGTTGTCTTTTCTACGTCCCCACGAGATGGATCTGGAATAGAGTTCCCTTGTTCCAGTACAAAGGTGTGTTAATTAGGGGCAATCAGAGATTCTCTATCCATGAAGAGTTTCCTAACAGATGTCAGAATATCAAGAATTCTTGCTTTGTACCTTTCTCTCCAGTCTGCTATTCATCCATCAGTGACTTAATGCATGGAGGTGATTGGTCTGATGTTTGCTTCCATGGACATCATTCCTTTTGCTTAGTTCCATCTGAGACCTCTTCAACTATGCATGCTCAATCAATGGAACGCAGACCATTCAGATTTATTGCAGAGGATAGATCTGGATCCCTTAACAAGAGTCTTTCTCTTGTGGTGGATTTCTCAAGATCATCCTATCTCAGGGCTCTTGCTTCTGGAGACCTGAGTGATTGTGTCTACAGTCACCAGCCTGTTAGGTTGGGGAGCAGTTTGGGGCTCTCTTATAGCTCAGGGTTTTGTGGACTCGGGAGGAGTCTTCTCTTCCCATAAACATCTTGGGGTTGAGAGCAATCTTCAATGCCTTGCAGCTTGGCCTTAATTATCTTTAGTCCAGTTATCAGATTCCAGTCGGACTACATTACCTCAGTGGTTTGCATCAACCACCAGGGAGGAACTCGGAGTTCCTTGGCCTGGAAGGAGGTGACTCGCATTCTGCAGTGGGCAGAAACCTACGATTATCTTCTATCTGCCATCCACATTCCAGGAGTGGACAGTTGGGAGGTGCTTTTTCTGAGCAAACAGACTTTTCTTCCTGGGGAGTGGGCTCTCCATCCGAAAATGTTCTCCTGGATAACCCTCAGGTGAGGGGTTCTGAATTTGGATCTTATGGCGTCTTGTCAGAACGTCAAGCTTCCAAAGTACAGATCTCTGGTAATTCCTTGAAATTTCGGTCTAGCGTTCCTGTTTTCCTTTGTTTGCTATCCTTCCCCAAGTTATTGCTCGTATCAAACAGGAGAGAGCGTCTGTTAACACTTAGCTCCTGCCTCCTCCTTGGAGCCTCAACATAGATTTAGAGTATTTTTGCAGCAGGCTCTGTTTGGGAGGGTTTTGTTTCTCCTTGCTTTTTCTTCCGCTTGCAGAATTCTGAGATTTCAGCTCTGCAGTGTGATTTCCCATGCCTTATTTTCATGCAGATAATGCGGTCCCTCGTACCACTTCTACTCTTTCTCTCAGATTTAAAGGGACACTGAACCCAATTTTTATCTTTCATGATTCAGATAGAGCATGCAATTTTAAGCAACTTTCTATTTTACTTCTATTAATATTTTTGTTCTCTTTCTATCTTTTTGAAAAATAAGGCATCTAAGCTATTTTTTGGTTTAGACGCTGGACAACACTTGTTTATTGGTGGTTGAATTTATCCACCAATCGGCAAGAACAACCCAGGTTGTTCACCAAAAATGGGCCGACATCTAAACTTACATTCTTGTTTTTCAAATAAATATAATAAGAAAATTAAGAAAATTTGATAATAGGAGTAAATTAGAAAGTTGCTTAAAATTGCATGCTCTATCTGAATCACAAAAGACAAAAATGGGTTCACTGCCCCTTTTTAAGAATGATTTGTTTGGCTTATGAGACTGCTGGACAGCAGCCTTCTGAGAGAATTACGGCTCATTCCACTAGGGCTGTCTCCTCTTCTTGGGCTTTCAAAAAATGAAGCTTCTGTGGAACAGTTTTGAAAGGCGGCAACATGGTCCTCTTTGCATACTTTTTCCAAATTCTACAAATTTTATACTTTTGCCTCGACTGAAGCTTCTTTTGGGAGAAAGGTTCTTCAAGCAGTGGTGCCTTCTGTTTAGGTCCTCCTGCGTTTTTCTCCCTCCCTGTTCATTCCGTGTCCTCTAGCTTGGGTATTGGTTCCCACTAGTAATTGGAATGACGTTGTGGACTCTCAATGTTATAGAAAAGAAAAAAAAAATTATGCTTACCTGATAAATTTCTTTCTTTCCGGGCATAACCAGCCCTCTCTTTATTTGTATATCAGCATTTTTTTTTTTTTTAGCAAACCTCAGGCACCTTTTTCACCCTTGTGTTTCTTCTTTTTTCATTTTACTTAGGCTGAATGACTGGGGGTTATGGGTAAGGGAAGTTGTGCTTAACAGCTTTGCTGGGGTGCTCTTTGCCTCCTTCTGCTGGCCAGGAGTTGAATATCCCACTAGAAATTCGAATGACGTGGACTCTCCATGTCCAGAAATAAAGAAATTTATCAGGTAAGCATACATTTTGTTTCTCCTGTTAAGTGTAGTCAGTCCACGGGTCATCATTACTTCTGGGATATTAACTCCTCCCCAACAGGAAGTGCAAGAGGATCACCCAAGCAGAGCTGCTATATAGCTCCTCCCCTCTACGTCACACCCAGTCATTCTCTTGCACCCAACTAATAGATAGGATGTGTGAGAGGACTGTGGTGATTATACTTAGTTTTTATATCTTCAATCAAAAGTTTGTTATTTTAAAACAGCACCGGAGTGTGTTGTTCCTTCTCAGGTAGAATTTGAAGAAGAATCTGCCTGAGCTTTTGGATGATTTTAGCCGGCGTAGCTAAGATTCATTTTGCTGTTCTCGGCCATTCTGAGGAGTGAGGTAAACTTCAGATCAGGGGACAGCGGGCAGGTTCACCTGCAAAGAGGTATGTTGCAGTATATTATTTTCTGAGGAATGGAATTGACTGAGAAAATACTGCCAATACCGATATAATGTAAGTTCAGCCTTAAATGCAGTAGTAGCAACTGGTATCAGGCTGTTTATGTATATATGTGTACACTTCAGTATTCTGGGGAATGGCACTTCTCTGGGTAATACTATATGCATATAATTTTTAGCCTAACTTGCAGTGGGAACGTCTAGCAACAGGCTGTTTAATGACATTTCATGTTATTTGATTTTAAACGTTTTTGCTGGCATGCTAAATTGTTTAATTATCTGAGGTACTGGGTGAAAAATTGTTTTTGGGCACTGTTTTTCCACTTGGCTGTCGTTTATTTTAATTTAAGACAGTTTACTGAACTTCCCTCACTGCTGTGGGTGAGGGTGAGGGGCCTATTTTGGCGCTTTTGCTACGCATCAAAAATTCAGTCAAAAGTCTGTTTCTCTTCCTGCATGATCCGGATCGTCTCTACAGAGCTCAAGGGTCTTCAAAAATTATTTTGAGGGAGGTAATCACTCACAGCAGACCTGTGAGATTGTGGTTTGACTGTGATAAAAAACGTTTATATTTTGTACATTTTTTTCTGCTATTAAGGGTTAGTTATCCATTACTAATGGGGGCAATCCTTTGCTAAATTTATGCCTTTACCGGGAAAAATCTGGTTTTTATAATTTTTCCGGTTCCTTATTATTAAACTGTCATAATTTTTTTCTGTGCTTCTTAAAGGCACAGTGCGTTTTCCATATTACTTGTAATTTGAGTGAAAAGTATTTCCAAGCTTGCTAGTTTAATTGCTAGTTTGTTAAACATGTCTGACTCAGAGGAATATCTCTGTGCTATATGTGCAAAAGCCAAGGTGGAGCCCAATAGAAATTTATGTACTAATTGCATTGATGCTACTTTGAATTAGAGTCATTCTGTACAAATTGAACATCATTCACCAAACAACGAGGGGGAAGTTATGCCGACTAACTTGCCTCACGTGTCAGTACCTGCATCTCCCGCTCGGGAGGTGCGTGATATTGTAACGCCGAGTACTTCAGGGCGGCCATTACAAATCACACTACAGGACATGGCTAATGTTATGACTGAAGTTTTGTCTAAATTACCAGAACTTAGAGGTAAGCGAGATCACTCTGGGGTGAGAACAGAGTGCGCTGATAATATTAGGGCCATGTCAGATACTGCGTCACAATTTGCAGAACATGAGGACGGAGAGCTTCATTCTGCGGGTGACGGATCTGATCCAAATAAACTGGATTCAGACATTTCAAATTTTAAGTTTAAGCTGGAAAACCTCCGTGTATTACTAGGGGAGGTGTTAGCGGCTCTGAATGATTGTAACACAGTTGCAATACCAGAAAAAATGTGTAGGTTGGATAAATATTTTGAGGTACTGACGTTTTTCCAATACCTAAAAGACTTACTGAAATTGTTACTAAGGAGTGGGATAGACCCGGTGTGCCTTTCTCACCCCCTCCTATATTCAGAAAGATGTTTCCAATAGACGCCACCACACGGGACTTATGGCAAACGGTCCCTAAGGTGGAGGGAGCAGTTTCTACTTTAGCTAAGCGTACCACTATCCCGGTGGAGGATAGCTGCGCCTTTTCAGATCCAATGGATAAAAAGTTAGAGGGTTACCTTAAGAAAATGTTTGTTCAACAAGGTTTTATGTTACAACCCCTTGCATGCATTGCGCCTGTCACGGCTGCAGCAGCATTTTGGTTTGAGTCTCTGGAAGAGACCCTTGAATCAGCTCCATTAGATGAGATTACACACAAGCTTAAAGCCCTTAAGCTAGCTAATTCATTTATTTCTGATGCCGTAGTACATTTAACTAAACTTACGGCTAAGAATTCCGGATTCGCCATTCAGGCACGCAGAGCGCTGTGGCTAAAATCCTGGTCAGCTGATGTTACTTCTAAATCTAAATTACTTAACATACCTTTCAAAGGGCAGACCTTATTCGGGCCCGGTTTGAAGGAAATTATCGCTGACATTACAGGAGGTAAAGGCCATGCCCTGCCTCAAGACAGAGCCAAACCTAGGGCTAGACAGTCTAATTTTCGTGCCTTTCGTAACTTCAAGGCAGGAGCGGCATCAACTTCCTCTGCACCAAAACAGGAAGGAGCTGTTGCTCGCTACAGACAAGGCTGGAAACCTAACCAGTCCTGGAACAAGGGCAAGCAGGCCAGAAAACCTGCTGCTGCCCCTAAGACAGCATGAAGTGAGGGCCCCCGATCCGGGAATGGATCTAGTGGGGGGCAGACTCTCTCTCTTCGCCCAGGCTTGGGCAAGAGATGTCCAGGATCCCTGGGCGTTAGAGATCATATCTCAGGGATATCTTCTGGACTTCAAAGCCTCTCCCCCAAAAGGGAGATTTCATCTTTCAAGGTTGTCAACAAACCAGATAAAGAAAGAGGCGTTTCTACGCTGTGTACAAGATCTTTTACTAATGGGAGTGATCCATCCGGTTCCGCGGTCGGAACACGGACAAGGGTTTTACTCAAATCTGTTTGTGGTTCCCAAGAAAGAAGGAACCTTCAGACCAATCTTGGATTTAAAGATCCTAAACAAATTCCTAAGAGTTCCATCGTTCAAAATGGAAACTATTCGGACAATCTTACCCATGATCCAAAAGGGTCAGTACATGACCACAGTGGATTTAAAGGATGCCTACCTTCATATACCGATTCACAAAGATCATTACCGGTATCTAAGGTTTGCCTTCCTAGACAGGCATTACCAGTTTGTAGCTCTTCCATTCGGGTTGGCTACGGCTCCAAGAATCTTCACAAAGGTTCTGGGCTCTCTTCTGGCGGTGCTAAGACCACGAGGAATTTCGGTGGCTCCGTATCTAGACGACATTCTGATACAAGCGTCAAGCTTTCAAACTGCCAGGTCTCATACAGAGTTAGTACTGGCATTTCTAAGGTCGCATGGGTGGAAGGTGAACGAAGAGAAGAGTTCTCTCTTACCACTCACAAGAGTTCCCTTCTTGGGGACTCTTATAGATTCTGTAGAAATGAAGATTTACCTGACAGAAGACAGGTTAACAAAGCTTCAAAATGCTTGCCGTGTCCTTCATTCCATTCAACACCCGTCAGTGGCTCAATGCATGGAGGTAATCGGCTTAATGGTAGCGGCAATGGACATAGTACCCTTTGCACGCCTACATCTCAGACCGCTGCAATTGTGCATGCTAAGTCAGTGGAATGGGGATTACTCAGATTTGTCCCCTACTCTGAATCTGGATCAAGAGACCAGAAATTCTCTTCTATGGTGGCTTTCTCGGCCACATCTGTCCAGGGGGATGCCATTCAGCAGACCAGATTGGACAATTGTAACAACAGACGCCAGCCTACTAGGTTGGGGCGCTGTCTGGAATTCCCTGAAGGCTCAGGGATCATGGACTCAGGAGGAGAGTCTCCTTCCAATAAACATTCTGGAATTGAGAGCAGTTCTCAATGCCCTTCTGGCTTGGCCTCAGTTAACAACTCGGGGGTTCGTCAGGTTTCAGTCGGACAACATCACGACTGTAGCTTACATCAACCATCAAGGAGGGACAAGAAGCTCCCTAGCAATGATGGAAGTATCAAAGATAATTCGCTGGGCAGAGTCTCACTCTTGCCACCTGTCAGCGATCCACATTCCTGGAGTGGAGAACTGGGAGGCGGATTTCCTAAGTCGTTAGACTTTTCATCCGGGGGAGTGGGAACTTTATCCGGAGATCTTTGCCCAAATACTTCGACTTTGGGGCAAACCAGAGATAGATCTGATGGCGTCTCGCCAGAACGCCAAGCTTCCTTGTTACGGGTCCAGGTCCAGGGACCCGGGAGCAGTCCTGGTAGATGCTTTGACAGCACCTTGGACCTTCGGGATGGCCTATGTGTTTCCACCCTTCCCGATGCTTCCTCGATTGATTGCCAGGATCAAACAGGAGAGAGCATCGGTGATTCTGATAGCGCCTGCGTGGCCACACAGGACCTGGTATGCAGATCTAGTGGACATGTCATCCTGTCCACCTTGGTCTCTGCCTCTGAGACAGGACCTTCTAATTCAGGGTCCTTTCAAACATCAAAATCTAATTTCTCTGAAGCTGACTGCTTGGAAATTGAACGCTTGATTTTATCAAAGCGTGGTTTTTCGGAGTCAGTTATTGATACCTTAATACAGGCTAGGAAGCCTGTTACCAGAAAGATTTACCATAAAATATGGCGTAAATACTTACATTGGTGCGAATCCAAGAGTTACTCATGGAGTAAGGTTAGGATTCCTAGGATATTGTCCTTTCTACAAGAAGGTTTAGAAAAGGGTTTATCGGCTAGTTCCTTAAAGGGACAGATCTCAGCTTTGTCCATTCTTTTACACAAACGTCTGTCAGAAGTTCCAGACGTTCAGGCTTTTTGCCAGGCTTTGGCCAGGATTAAGCCTGTGTTTAAAACTGTTGCTCCACCATGGAGCTTAAACTTAGTTCTTAACGTTTTACAGGGTGTTCCGTTTGAACCCCTTCATTCCATTGATATCAAGCTGTTATCTTGGAAAGTTCTGTTTTTGATGGCTATTTCCTCGGCTCGTAGAGTCTCTGAGTTATCTGCCTTACATTGTGATTCCCCGTATCTGATTTTTCATTCAGATAAGGTAGTTCTGCGTACTAAACCTGGGTTTTTGCCTAAGGTTGTCACTAACAAGAATATCAATCAAGAGATTGTTGTGCCATCATTGTGTCCTAACCCTTCTTCAAAGAAGGAACGACTTCTGCACAATCTAGATGTAGTCCGTGCCCTGAAATTTTATTTGCAGGCAACTAAAGATTTTCGCCAAACTTCTTCCCTGTTTGTCGTTTATTCTGGACAGAGGAGAGGTCAAAAAGCTTCTGCTACCTCTCTCTCTTTTTGGCTTCGTAGCATAATACGTTTAGCCTATGAGACTGCTGGACAGCAGCCTCCTGAAAGAATTACAGCTCATTCCACTAGAGCTGTGGCTTCCACTTGGGCCTTTAAGAACGAGGCCTCTGTTGAACAGATTTGCAAGGCTGCAACTTGGTCTTCTCTTCATACTTTTTCCAAATTTTACAAATTTGACACTTTTGCTTCTTCGGAGGCTGTTTTTGGGAGAAAGGTTCTTCAGGCAGTGGTTCCTTCCGTATAAAGATCCTGCCTGTCCCTCCCGTCATCCGTGTACTTTAGCTTTGGTATTGGTATCCCAGAAGTAATGATGACCCGTGGACTGACTACACTTAACAGGAGAAAACATAATTTATGCTTACCTGATAAATTCCTTTCTCCTGTAGTGTAGTCAGTCCACGGCCCGCCCTGTTTTTTATGGCAGGTCTAAATTTTTAAATTATACTCCAGTCACCACTGCACCCTATAGTTTCTCCTTTCTCGTTTGGTTCTCGGTCGAATGACTGGGTGTGACGTAGAGGGGAGGAGCTATATAGCAGCTCTGCTTGGGTGATCCTCTTGCACTTCCTGTTGGGGAGGAGTTAATATCCCAGAAGTAATGATGACCCGTGGACTGACTACACTACAGGAGAAAGGAATTTATCAGGTAAGCATAAATTATGTTTTTTGCGATTCAGACAGCGCATATAATTGTTCTTTTGTTGGCCAGCAAGGACACCTCCTACAGTTCTTTTGTTGGCCAGCAAGGACACCTCCTACAGTTCTATTGTTGGCTCTCAAGGACATCTCCTACGGTTCTTTTGTTGGCCAGCAAGGACACCTCCTACAGTTCTATTGTCGGCCAGCAAAGACACCTCCTACAGTTCTATTGTCGGCCAGCAAGGACACCTCCTACAGTTCTATTGTTGACCAGCAAGGACACCTCCTACAGTTCTATTGTCGGCCAGCAGGGACACCTCCTACAGTTCTATTGTCGGCCAGCAAGGACACCTCCTACAGTTCTATTGTCGGCCAGCAAGGACACCTCCTACAGTTCTATTGTCGGCCAGCAAGGACACCTCCTACAGTTCTATTGTCGGCCAGCAAGGACACCTCCTACAGTTCTATTGTCGGCCAGCAAGGACACCTCCTACAGTTCTTTTGTTGACCAGCAAGGACACCTCCTACAGTTCTATTGTCGGCCAGCAAGGACACCTCCTACAGTTCTATTGTCGGCCAGCAAGGACACCTCCTACAGTTCTATTGTCGGCCAGCAAGGACACCTCCTACAGTTCTTTTGTTGACCAGCAAGGACACCTCCTACAGTTCTTTTGTTGGCCAGCAAGGACACCTCCTACAGTTCTATTGTTGGCCAGCAAGGACACCTCCTACAGTTCTATTGTTGGCCAGCAAGGACACCTCCTACAGTTCTATTGTTGGCCAGCAAGGACACCTCCTACAGTTCTATTGTTGGCCAGCAAGGACACCTCCTACAGTTCTATTGTTGGCCAGCAAGGACACCTCCTACAGTTCTTTTGTTGGCCAGCAAGGACACCTCCTACAGTTCTATTGTTGGCCAGCAAGGACACCTCCTACAGTTCTATTGTTGGCCAGCAAGGACACCTCCTACAGTTCTATTGTTGGCCAGAAAGGACACCTCCTACAGTTCTATTGTTGGCCAGCAAGGACACCTCCTACAGTTCTTTTGTTGGCCAGCAACTTTACTTTCAAGCATTAAAAAGAAAGTATACTCTTCAGCACAGAAACATCTGCTTGTAAAATAATTAAAACTTTTTTTACACAACAACAATAGAAACTAAACATGTTTTTACATCTAATGAATGCATCATTTCCTTGTCCCTTTAAGCTGAAACATTTATTTACTGATGAATTTTCCATGAACTAACATAAAGTAAGATAACAAAGGACAGACAAGGAGCGATGAATATTGTCCATTTAAATCTTCTGTAAGTTATCTGTTTACATGACATGGCTCTACACAACTTCCTCCGTGATTAATTGTCATTGCATCGGACCAAAGCTTGGAGGAGAAAAGGGAGAGTTTATTAAAGTCATGATAAACTTTCCCCTTTTTAAAATCATATCCGAGATGTTATCATGAAAGTTTAATTTTAACTAGACTATCCCTTTAATCTATAAAGGTGATGACCTAATTATATCTGTTATTTTGTCTGCGTATACAATCAGTGCATCTTTATATCCTTCTACAGATCTCTTAAAGAATTGCATCTTAGTTGATAGTGTTGGCTGTTATCTAATCAGTAAAACATTAATGCAGATTATATTAATACAGTATGAGCTACAGATACCACCTTGTAAAAATCACTGTGGGTCTGATCAAAATCACACAAAGGGGATGATTTATCAAGTGTCTGGTGGACATGATCCACTATATCGATCATGTCTGCCAGACATCGATAAATAAACTGTTGGCATGTACTGTTGGCATTTATTATTACACAAGTAGTTCTGGTGAACTGCTTGTGCAATGCTGCCCCTTGCAGATTCGCAATCAGGGGGTGTAAATCAACCCGATCGTATGCGATCGGGCGGATTGCTGTCTGCCGTCTCAGAGGCTGCGGACGAGTTAAGGAGCAGCAGTCTTAAGACCGCTGCATCTTATCTCCTGTTTCGGGGTATTTTAGACCTTTTTTATTGTAATGTAGGAATAACATAAAGAATACAAGCAACATAAACATATCAAGTTAATATTTGTGTTTCACATTTTTTTTTTATGAGCCTCACCGTACCGATGAGACTTTTTAGAATATCTCACCTGGGCTGCGAGGTCTTGAATATCAGGCCTGTGTGAGACTATAGCACAACTGATGTGTTATTTAAAGGATGATTAAATACAGTAGAATTGCATAATCAACAACTACATAATAAAAAGACCATACAAAAACACTTAAAGTGATAGTAAACCCAAATTTATTCTTTTATGATTCAGATAGAGCAGCATTTTTAAGCAACTTTCTAATTTACTCCTATTATTAATTTTTCTTCGTTCTCTTGGTATCTTTATTTAAAAAGCAGAAATGTAAGCATAGGAGCCGGTCCATTTTTGGTTCAGAACCTGGGTTACGCTTGCTTATTGGTTTGCTAAATGTAGCTACCAATAGGCAAGCGCTATCCAGGGTGCTGAACCTAAAATGGCCTGGCTTCTAATCTTTACATTTCTGCTTTTTAAATAAAGATAGCAAGAGAAGGACGAAAAATTGATAATAGGAGTAAATTAGAAAGTTGCTTAACATTGACTGCTCTATCTGAATCAAATAAAAAAAAAATTGGGTTTAGTGTCCCCTTTAATTAGAATTTCAAATGAGTAGTAGTTTTTTTTTCTGGCAATTCTTGCACATGCTCAGTAGGAGCTGGTGCCTCAGAAATTGTGCATATAAAAAAGATTGTGCACATTTTGATAATAAAAGTAAATTGGAAATTTTGTTTAAAATTGCATGCTCTGTCTGAATCATAAAAATATCATTTGGTCTTTTAATATTATACCCAATTAATCTCACATTTTGGGTAATTTAATTATGACACCCCACAAAAGGCAGGAATTTTGGGATTAAATTGGTATAATTTTCAATAAATATATATTGTAAGATGTATCTCTGTAATCACATAATTATTTTCTGCCTTTGCTTCAGGTTGGGGATTTGGCTCTTTATGTCAGAAATGCCATATGGGACTCTATCGAACAATATGCTCTGGAAGCTGTTCTATCTCATGCACAATGCTGAACGTGAAGATGTGAGCACCCTGCAGGGCAGCGTAGATGGGGCTGACTGCATTGCCAGAATGAATGGTAATTACCTTTTCATTTCATGCACAATAAGATTATGGTTATTATTATACAACACACAATACAACAGATTATCCTTGTTAAATAACATTAAAAGCAATTTCACTGCACTAGAAAGCTCTGCTGACCCCCCCCCCCCCCATCCATCAGAAAACTCCCAGTCCATCTGAGTACTTCAAATCTTTCTGATGCTTTAGATTAATATTGCAAACCCCAATTTCTTTCCTGATCTTATTACAGAGGAAACTACAGTAGAGGAGATCCAAGATAGGATTAAAGCTCTTAAATTGGCCAAAACTTTTTTCTGTGATGCCAATATGCAGATAATTCGTCTGGGAGCTAAGATGTCTAGCTTCATGGTTGTAGCTTGCAGGGCTCTGTGGTTAAAATCTTGGTCCACCGATGTCTCTTCTAAGGCCAAGCTTTTGGCTTTACCTTACAAGGGACCTGATCTGGCAGAGATCATTTCAGAGATTACTGGTGGAAAAGAATCTTTCCTACCTCAGGACAAGAAGAACAGACCTAGAGGTCGTCAGACTTCTAATTTTAGTTCCTTTCATAACTTTAAGGGTCAAAAGTCCTCTTCTTCCTCATTCAAACCGGATCCAACCAGCCCTGGAATAAGGGAAAACAAAACTAAAAGCCTTCTGCTGACTCTAAATCAGCATGAAAGTTCTGCCCCGATTCCTGTGTGTATCGGGTGGGGAGCAGGCTTTCTCTTTTTTGTCAAGCCTGGATACGTGATGTCCCAGGCCCTTGGGCGGTGCACATAGTATCTCAGGGTTACAGAATGAGATTCAAGTCTTGCCCTCCAAAGAGCAGATTTCTCCTGTCAAGACAATCCTCAAACCAAGTAAAGAAGAAAGCCTCTTTAAACTATGTAAAAGACCTTTACTCTCTCTGGGAGTTATTGTTCCTGTCCCTCTAGCAGAGCAGGGTCTAGGATTCTACTCAAATCTATTTGTGGTTCCTAAAAAGGAGGGAACTTTTCAGCCCATTTTTTACCTCAGGTGTCTAAACAAATTCCTCAGGGTTCCGTCCTTCAAGATGGAAACTATTCGTTCCATTCTCCCTTTAGTACAGGATACCTTCACTTTCCCATACACTGGGAACACCATCAGTATCTGAGGCTTGCCTTTCTGGACAAGCACTTTCAATTTGTTGCACTTCTATTTGGTCTGGCCATGGCTCCCAGAATATTCACAAAGGTTCTGGGGGCACTATTGGCTGTGATCAGATCCCAGGGAATTGCTGTGGCGCCTTATCTGGACGACATCTTTGTTCAGGCGTCATCTTTTCAACTAGCCCAATCTCATACAGAGATGCTGTTGTAGAAGATGAATTTGAAAAAAGTTCCCTTGTTCCATCTACCAAAGTGTGTTTCCTAGGGACTATAATAGATTCCCTGTCCATGAAGATTTTTCTGATGGAGGTCAGAAAACATAAGATTCTTGCTTCCTGCCTTTCTCTCCAGTCTGCCTTTTGTCCATCTGTGGCCCAATGCATTGAGATGATTGGACTGATGGTGGCATCCATGGACATCATGGACATCATTCCTTTTGCTTGGTTCCATCTACGATCGCTGTAGCTTTGCATGCTCCGTCAATGGAACGGAGATCATTCGGATTTATCAGGACCCTCTGACAAGAGACTCTCGTGGTGGGTGTCACAGGAACATCTGTCTCGGGGCACTTGCTTTCTGAGACCTTCGTGGGAAATTGTGACTGGATACCAACCTGTCAGACTGGGGTGCTGTTTGGGGCCCTCTAAAAGCTCAGGGCCTGTGGTCTCAGGAGGAGTCCTCTCTTCCCATAAACATCTTGGAATTGAGTGCTATCTTCAATACCCTATTAGCGTGGCCTCAACTAGTGTTGGTCCGGTTTATAAGATTTCAATTGGACAACATCACCTCAGTGGCTTTCATCAACCACCAGGGAGTGACTCAGAGTTCCTTAGCCATGAAGGAGATGACTCAAATTCTACAGTGGGCGGAAGCCCATGATTGTCTCCTATCTGTTATCCACATTCCAGGAGTGGACAATTGGGAAGCAGATTTTCTGAGCAGACAGACTTTTCATCCAGGGGAGTGGGCTCTCCATCCGGAAGTGTTCTCTAAGATAACCCTCCAGTTTTTTTTATCTGATTGCGTCCCGCCAAAACGCCAAGGTTCCAAAGTACGGTTCAAGGTCAAGAGATCCTCAGGCCGTTCTGATAATGCTCTAGCGGTTCCTTGGAGGTTTTCTCTAGCTTATCTGTTTCCTCTGTTTGCTCTCCTTCCATGAGTCATCGCACGTATCAAACAGGAGAGAGCATCAGGCCTTCATGGCCTCGCAGGATCTGCTTCGCGGATCTGGTGAGGATGTCATCTCTACCTCCTTGGAGGTTACTTTTGAGGAAAGACCTTCTTCTTTAGGGTCCTTTCCTCCATCCAAACCTAGATTCTCTGAAGCTAACTGCTAGGAGATTGAATTTCTAGTTCTGTCTAAGCGTGGTTTTTCTGACACTGTCATTGAAACTATGATTCAGGCTCGAAAGCCTGTCACTCGCAAGATTTACCATAAGATATGGCGTAAATATCTTTATTGGTGTGAATCTAAGGGATTCTCCTGGAGCCGGGTGAGGATTCCCCAGATTTTGTCCTTTCTTCAGGATGGACTGGATAAGGGTTTATCGGTCAGTTCTCTAAAGGGTCAGATTTCAGCGTACTTTTGCACAAACATCTGGCAGATATACCAGATGTTCAAGCCTTTGTACAAGCCCTGGTTAGAATCAGGCCTGTGTTTAAGCCTGTTGCTCCCCCAGGGAGCCTTTATTTAGTTCTTACAGTTTAACAGCAGGCTCCGTTCGAGCCTATGCATGTTGTTAATATAAAACTGTTATCTTGGAAGGATTTGTTTCTTGTGGCCATTTCTTCCACTCCCAGAGTGTCTGAACTTTCAGCTCTGCAGTGTAATTCTCCTTACCTTATTTTTCATGCTGATAAGGTGGTCCTTCGTACTAAATTCGGGTTTCTTCCTAAGGTAGTATCGGATCGAAACATTAATCAGGAAATTGTTGTTTCTTCTCTTTGTCCTAATCCTTCTTCTCAAAAGGAAAGTCTCTTGCATAACTTGGATGTTGTGCGTGCTACTAAAGATTTTCGGCAATCTTCTGCCCTGTTTGCTGTTTGCTCTGGAAAGCGTAAAGGGTCAGAAGGCCACTTCTACTACTCTTTCTCAATGGTTGAGACGTTTGATTTATTTGGCTTAGGAGACTGCTGGACAGCAGCCTCCTGAGAGAATTATGGCTCATTCCACTAGGGCTGTATCCTTGTCTTGGGCTTTCAAAAATGAAGCTTCTGTGGAACAGATTTGCAAGGCGGCAACATTGTCCTCTCTGCATACTTTTTCAAAATTCTACAAATTTGATACTTTTGCCTTGGCCGAGGCTTCTTTTGGGAGAAAGGTTCTTCAAGCGGTGATGCCTTTTTAGGTCCTCCTGCCTTTTTCTCCCTCCTTGTTCATTCCGTGTCCTCTAGCTTGGGTATTGGTTCCCACTAGTATTTGGAATGACGTTGTGAACTCTCCATATCATAGGAAAGAAAACAAAATTTATGCTTACCTGATTAATTTCTTTCTTTTCTATTTCCTTTGGCTGAATGACTGGGGGTTATGGGTAAGGCAGTTACACTTAACAGCTTTGCTGGGGTGCTCCTGCTTGCCAGGAGTTGAGTATCCCTTTAGTAGTTAATGAAGTTGTGGAAACTCCATGTCTGGAAATAAATAAATTTATGAGTTAAGCATAAATTTTGTTTTGTCTGATGCATCAAGATATGCGGACTCTCAATCTATTATATGCTCTGTTCCCCCCCTCCAGTTCATCAGATGCACCAGAAAGCTCTGTGGTCCCATAATTCATCAGATGCATCAGAAAGCTCTGTGGTCCCCCATTTCATCAGATGCATCAGAAAACTCTGTGGTCCCCTTATTCATGAGATGCATCAGAAAGCTCTGTGGTCCCCTAATTCATCAGATGCATCAGAAAGCTCTGTGGTCCCCTATTTCCTCAGATGCATCAGAAAGCTCTGTGGTCCCCTAATTCATTAGATGCACCAGAAATCTCTGTGGTCCTCTAATTCATCAGATACATCAGAAAGCTCTGTGGTCCCCTAATTCATCAGATGCATCAGAAAGCTCTGTGGTCCCCTAATTCATCAGATGCATCAGAAAGCTCTGTGGTCCCTAATTCATCAGCTGCATCAGAAAGATCTGTGGTCCCCTAATTCATCAGATGCATCAGAAAGCTCTGTGGTCCTCTAATTCATCAGATACATCAGAAAGCTCCGTGGTCCCCTAATTCATCAGATGCATCAGAAAGCTCTGTGGTCCCTAATTCATCAGATGCATCAGAAAGCTCTGTGGTCCCTTATTCATCAGATGCATCAGACAGATCTGTGGTCCCTAATTTATCAGATGCATCATAAATCTCTGTGGTCCCTAATTCATCAGATACATCAGAAAACTCTGTGGTCCCCAATTCATCAGACGCATCAGAAAGCTCTGTAGTCCCCTAATTCATCAGATGCACCAGAAAGCTCTATGGTCCTCTAATTCATCAGATGCACCAGAAAGCTCTATGGTCCTCTAATTCATCAGATGCACCAGAAAGCTCTGTGGTCCCCAAATTCATCAGATGCATCAGAAAGCTCTGTTGTTCTCTAATCAGATACATCAGAAAGCTCTGTGGTCCGCTAATTCATCAGATGCATCAGAAAGCTCTGTGGTCCCTAATTCATCAGATGCATCAGAAAGATCTGTGGTCCCTAATTCATCAGATGCATCAGAAAGATCTGTGGTCCCTAATTCATCAGATGCATCAGAAAGATCTGTGGTCCTCTAATTCATCAGATGCATCAGAAAACTCTGTGGTCCCTAATTCATCAGATGCATCAGAAAGCTATGTGGTCTCTAATTCATCAGATGCATCAGAAAGCTCTGTGGTCTCTAATTCATCAGATGCATCAGAAAACTCTGTGGTCTCTAATTCATCAGATGCATCAGAAAGCTCTGTGGTCCCTAATTCATCAGATGCATCAGAAAGCTCTGTGGTCCCTAATTCATCAGATGCATCAGAAAGCTCTGTGGTCCTCTAAATCATCAGATGCATCAGAAAGCTCTGTGGTCCTCTAACTCATCAGATGCATCAGAAAGCTCTGTGGTCCCTAATTCATCAGATGCACCAGAAAGCTCTGTGGTCCTCTAATTCATCAGATGCACCAGAAAGCTCTGTGGTCCTCTAATTCATCAGATGCATCAGAGAGCTCTGTGGTCCCCTAATTCATCAGATGCACCAGAAAGCTCTATGGTCCCCTAATTCATCAGATGCATCTAAAATCTCTGTGGTCCTCTAATTCATCAGATGCATCAGAAAGCTCTGGGGTTCTCTAATTCATCAGATGCATCAGAAAGCTCTGTGGTCCTCTAATTCATCAGATGCATCAGAAAGCTCTGTGGTCCTCTAATTAATCAGCCAAATTCATCCGCTTTCAGTCGGACAACATCACGACTGTGGCTTACATCAATCATCAGGGAGGAACAAGGAGTTCCTTGGCGTTGACGTAGGTATCCAAGATAATTCGGTGGGCGGAGGCTCACTCTTGTTACCTGTCAGCAATCTACATCCCAGGAGTGGACAACTGGGAAGCAGGAGGTCTTTGCCACTCTGATCCTCAGATGGGGCAGACCGGAATTGGATCTGATGGCGTCTCATCAGAATGCCAAGCTCCCAAGATACGGATCCAGGTCAAGGGATCCTCACGCCGAACTGATAGATGCCTTGGCAGTGCCTTGGCCGTTCAACCTAGCTTATGTGTTTCCACCGTTTGCTCTCCTTCCCCGGGTGATTGCATGGATCAAACAGGAGGGCTTCGGTAAATCTAATCGCGCTTGCGTGACCTCGCAGGACTTGGTATGCCGATCTGGTGGACATGTCCTCTCTGCCGCCGTGGAAGCTTCCATCTAGGCAGGTCCTTCTCATTCAGGGACCCTTCCATAATCTGAATCTAGTTTCTATGCAGCTGACTGCTTGGAGATTGAACGCTTGATTTTATCTAAGCGGGGGTTCTCTGATTCGGTCATTGATACTTTGATTCAGGCACGTAAGCCTGTCACTAGAAAAATCTACCATAAGATATGGCGTAAATATCTTTATTGGTGCGAATCCATGGGCTACTCATGGAGTAGAGTTAGGATTCCCAGGATTTTATCTTTTCTCCAAGAAGGATTGGATAAAGGGTTATCAGCAAGTTCCTTAAAGGGACACATTTCTGCTTTGTCGATTTTTTTTTTTTTAAATATTTTTTATTCAAGGTTCATTTAAAGTCATACAACATCGTAAAAGTAAATTCACATGAAATAAGATATCAATTTTACAAGCAGTGTGTACAGTAAAACTCAGGAATAAAGAGCACAAAACTAATAGGATGTGTACCATGCGAACATTGTATACATAAAGTGCCAATTACCTTCGGAATGAGGCTATAGGCCACTCTTGGGCGACCAAAAGATAAAAGAAGTATAAAAGTAAAAGAAGGTTATTCCAAACTAAGGAGACCACTCATGGATCTCAGATGATGAACCTCAGTTTTATAAAGTTTTGTACTAGGCATTACAAATTCTTAAGGATTATAACAGGAGAAAAACATGCAAGCATAACCAAGCCAAATCCTTTTTAACTGTTATTGGAAACAATTTAGTAGTAGTGATCTAATGAGTTAACAAAGGAGCCTGCAGGTAGTAAAGCTAGTTTCTCCCTGGTTGCCAAATGAATAGCTAAGGGTCCAAACATTGTTGACCCAACTGAGCAAGGAGGAGTGTATAAGTTGACAGCTGATTTTTATTGTTGGAAGATTATCCGGAAACTGGTTAGCATCCGCAGCTATAATTACATAGAAAATAGTATATGACTAGATATCTGTCTCCCAGTGAGATTAGGGCTTAAGGTAATGTGTCAAGGGAGAAACTAAGGAAGGTGGATAGGAGTCTGGTGCATATATGAGCCTGCTTATATCAGCAGTTGTAACTAGATTCCTACAGTTTGATACCATTCCCCAATAAAATAAACCTAAATCTAAAAGTTGACATGTGAATAATGCGACTAAAGAGAATAGGTTCCAAACAATGGCTATAGTAGTTAAGATCTGGGCTTGTTGTTCCGCCTCGGCCGCCGGCGGTCCAACTCTAACCTCTAAAGCCAAACTGGAATATGTGATGCAATTTATAAATAGAGTGGGCAATAATAGCTTTCCCAAGACTATTTCACATTATTACGATTTACTTAGTGTATGATCCCTATAGGTATGCCAGACGAATCACACAGGGAGACACAGCAACTAAAATACATTATCGTACATTAACCATTACATAGCCAATAAAAAATATATCCTCTATGCTGTGTGTATATCAGGGAGCATACATTTAGTTTGAAGGCCCCCCCCCCCTCCCTACATGGAGGATTGCAGTGTAGTAATGTAATGTGAATGGCACAGATATGTAGGGGAACATATGTGAACGCTACTCATATTTCATCTTACTATACACTTACATTGAATCACATGGATTGAAATGTGTGTTGAGAAAAGTAAATTAAGATTTGTAAACATCACATTTTTGAAGAGAATGATTATGGGTGAATGAACTGCACAAATGGAGACATATGTGGGAGACCAGCAAATAACCAGGACCTTCATAATTGGAACTTAACAAAAATAAATAAAAGGGCTACTGCGCAGTACTATAGTGTGTTAGGCAGGGATCACTGCATTGAGGGTCTAACAGGTATATGAGCTGCCAATATGCAGTAACATTATAGAAAATAAATAAAAGAGAAAAAAAAAGAAAGAAGATTTTGAATGCAAATATTACTAATATCCCCTAATACTCTACGCCAAAGCACTTCTAGTCTTCAAATATCATGTTCTACTATAAACAATAAAAGGAGAGTGCAACATATATGAAATGAGGAGGATTGAAGTACAAAACACAGTGCTTTAGAGGTTAGGTGCTTCGAGTCTATGTAATTAGACTGTCATATCGCCTCCGTACTAAAGTTATTATCAATCCTTCTGAGGGATATGCATGACAAATACGGAGTACATTTAGTTCATCCGACTCCAACCTTTCTGCCCCGGGGCCAAGTGAACATGCAGAGATAAGACAGCAGCGATCCAAGTTGTTCGTAGGACTGAGCTGAGGGAACCAGCCCAGATGTTATGGCTTGCTGCGGCTTCCACTCTGCAACAGTACTGTCTCTCATCCTGCCCCCTCTAGTATCCGCGGTGAAGGAATCCAGCGTTAGGCAAATTTCGCATGGGTATGGTGAGGATGTTAGATCGTCGGCTGTAAGGGTAAGGGAGTGCATGGCCCTCATAGGTTTCGGTTGATCACCTTCATTTACCTCACAGCTAGTACCCGGCTCATACAAGGGTATTTCAGCTGCGTACTGAAGGTCACTTATACGATTCCGTCTGGTTTCTAGGCAGATAGTTTGAGCGGCAGCATTACACAATGATCCCCATTCTGATTCCATCTGCGTGCAAATCTGTAAGTAGTGGAAACTTAGAAGGCGCTCTACCTCCTCCAGGACAGTCTGGGCTGCGATTGTCATAATGTAGAGGAGACCAGTTTATTAAAGGCTCCTTTGCAAATTTGCTGATTGTTGTAGGTGAACTCGCAGTGCTAGCTAACGACAGGGGCCAGGGAGCATCCTGCCGGGGGGTATTTCACGTGGCTGATGTTGAAGGCCACAATCTTCAAATGAAGCTCCGGGCTCTGAAGCCAGCAGCCATTCCAGTAAGATTAGTCTCGCTAGGTAGATTTCCTTTAGTAGGTATATAGTATGTTAGTCTCTGGGTCAGATGATTCATGTAAAGGATGATATTGAAAGGATTACACTAGATAGCTGAAGCAGCTTGCAGAAGTGCGACCTGTCATGGCCGCTGCCCGGAAGTTCCCCCTGCTTTGTCGATTTTACTACACAAGCGTTTGGCAGATGTTCCAGACGTTCAGTCTTTTTGTCAGGCTCTGACTAGAATCAAGCCTGTGTTTAGACCAATTGCTCCACCCTGGAGTTTGAATTTAGTTCTTAATGTTCTTCAAGGGGTTCCGTTTGAACCCATGCATTCCATAGATATTAAGTTGTTATCTTGGAAGGTTATTTTTTTCGGTTGCTATTTCTTCTGCTCGCAGAGTTTCTGAGCTTTCCGCTTTACAATGTGATTCTCCTTATCTTATTTTCCATTCTGATAAGATGGTGTTACGTACCAAACCTGGTTTCCTTCCTAAGGTTGTTTCTAATAAGAATATTAATCAGGAAACTGTTGTTCCTTCATTATGTCCTAACCCTTCTTCTAAGAAGGAGCGTCTGTTGCATAACTTGGACGTGGTCCGTGCCCTGAAGTTTTACTTGCAGGCGACTAATCATCTTCATTCAATCATCTTCATTATTTGTTGTTTTTTTCTGGAAAGCGTAGGGGCCAGAAAGCTACTGCTACCGCTCTTTCTTTTTGGCTGAAGAGTATCATCCGTCTGACATATGAGACTGAAGAATTACGGCTCATTCTACTAGGGCTGTGGCTTCCTCATGGGCATTTAAAAAATGATGCTTCTGTAGAACAGATTTGCAAGGCTGCAACTTGGTTGTCTCTTCACACTTTTTCCAAATTTAATACTTTTGCTTCTTCTGAGGCTGTTTTTGGGAGAAAGGTTCTTCAAGCAGTGGTGCCTTCCGTTTAGGTTCCTGTCTTTTCCCTCCCTTTCCTCCGTGTCCTGTAGCTTTGGTATTTTATCCCACAAGTAAGGATGAAATCCGTGGACTTGTCATATCTTGTAAAATAAAAGGAAATTTATGCTTACCTGATAAATTTATTTCTTTTACGATATGACGAGCCACGGCCCACTTTGTCATTTCTAAGACAGGTATGTACTTATTTTTATTTAACTTCAGTCACCTCTGTACCTTTGGCTTTTCCTTTCTCTTCCTAACTTCGGTCGAATGACTGGAGTAGGAGGGAAGGGAGGAGCTATATATACAGCTCTGCTGTGGTGCTCTTTGCCACTTCCTGCTAACAGGAGATTTAATCCCACAAGTAAGGATGAAATCCATGGACTCGTCATATCGTAAAAGAAATAAATTTATCAGGTAAGCATAAATTTCCTTTTTATGTATGGTCTGATGGATCATCACAGGATCCTATATCCTTTATGTTTGTTCAAACTTATGACCAGTTCTCATTGAAATGCTATTAATTTATTACTCTATGAGGCAAATTTATCTGTTGTGTGTAACTTAGAGTTAAAGGGACATTCCAGCTAGAATTGGAATCCACATGGATGAATTTCAGTTTTGCATAGAAGCAATTTTGTAATATACCTGTATTCGCAAAAGTGTTTCTAATAAAAGCTATAGCTGTTTCAAAAGTGTATTTAAGTATGCACCGTGCACCAGCATTTTAAACACATCACTTGCTCAGAGAGCCCAAGGCGCTTGTACCATCTGGTAATGACTCAGCAGCTGCACTATTAAACATGCTGGTGCAGTGAGAATATCTAGCTATGCTTCACTTGCACGTGCAGAGGAAAATGTAAACACTAAAACTGTAATAACTTTTTCTAGAAGCATTTTTACAAACATGTTCTATTCAAAGACGTAATTCATCTATGTGCATTTACATTTGAACTGGAATGTCCCTTTAAACCTTATTGTTGCCTTGTCTTATTTCAAGGGTTAAAAAACTGTTCTGTAAATATAACACTGAGACATTTTTATGGGAGATTACATTTTGAGCCTTTAAAGGGATATAAACCCCAAATGTTTCATTCATGATTCGAATAGAGCTTGCAATTTTAAACAACTTTCTAATTTGCTTCTATTATTAATTTGTCTTCATTCTCTTGGTATCTCTTGTTGAAATGCAGTGACATAAGCTTGGGATCAGGCCCATTTCAGGAGCACAATATGGCAGCAGTTTTGTAAGAATGTTATTTATTTGCAAGAACACTAGGTGGCAGCACTATTTACGGCCATGTAGTGCTCCAGATGCTACCTAGGTATCTCTTAAACGCATAATATCATGGGAACGGAGCAAATTTGATAATAGAAGTAAATTGGAAAAATGGTATGCTCTGTCTGAATCACAATTTTTTTTGGGGGGGGAGGTTCATATCCCTTTAACTTTACTGGAAAATAGATACAAATTAAATTAATTTAAATGAGAGGATGCTGGTATAATTTTGTGTTTTTTGTCAAATTACTTATTGTTTGACTCTATTTTTATTTATTGTATAGTTCCTGAAAATAGAGAAAAGTTTGAGTGCTATCTCTCTACAATGAACAGCTCAGAAGGAATTTGTCTCCTTACTACATTTGCTCAGATGACACAAACCATGCAGAAGGAAGTGGACATAGAGCTGGTTAAAAGCATAGCCTTAGAGATCTACGAGGTAGGTAGTGCAGAGAAGTCTGACTAGGTTGTGGATTACATTTACAGGTACAAAATCCAGAATTCCAAAATCCCAAACCAGAATTCCAAAATCCCAAATTATTCTGAAACCCAGACCTTTTTTTTGTCATATTTTTAAAAATAAAATGATAAAAAAAAAAATCTCGGTATGTCACAATCTTCTCCTTATTTTGTGTTGTAAAATGTTAATACTAGATTTTAGTTATTAAAATAATAACTTTTACCTTTTTGGTTGCAGTGCTGTACTATCTTCCTCATGGTACTATGTATAAAAATGAAATAAAACTATGTTTAGCTTGTATGTATAAGCTGTAGTGTGACATGTAAATATTGCCTACATGGCATAAGATATTTGTTGTTTAATCTTGGTTCCATCCCCTCTCCAAGCTGTCCCAATTTACAAATGCAAACCTTTTCCTGTCCCAAGCAGTTTGGTAAAGGGTTTTCTACTTGTATTACATTTGCATTGCTTCACTATATGTTGATACACAGGATGCTTCCAAGGTTGTTTTTTTAAATTAATTTATGCATTTTATCTCTAACCATTGGTGACACTGTTTTGAGCCTTGAGGGTCTAGGATCTACCGGTTTAGATAAACTGATATAATCTCAACGTATTGATGCTTTCAGGTATCTTATGTCGGTCTTTCAACACGAGAAACCTTTTCTAAAGTGGGAAGAGAGCTCCTTGCTACAATAACCGGAGTTCACACTGAAATAATTTCTGTCCTCCTAGAGCGTGTCCGGCAGACTATTGATAAAGTGGGCATGGTAAGAAAAGCAGTAAATATTTCACATTTATGTTTTGGTCACAGTGATCTTTAATGAATATAGGTCATTGGTCGACAAAACTGTTTAACATTTAGGAGCCAGTAAGAATATTTAGGAGCCAGACAATGGTATTTCTATATATATATATGGAGAATAACCCAAAATATAGGAGCCAGGGGTAAAATTCTAGGAGCCAGTGGCTCCCAGGCTCCTGGGGTTGTTGAGCCCTGAATAGGCTGTTCTCTAATGACCTCCGTTTTGTGTGCTTTTGTGTTTATGCCAAAACTATTATAAAATGCATGCATTTTACCTGCCAACACAATATTCTGGTATACAGATAATATGAAAGTTAACTTGAAACTTAAGTACATTTTTAAATTATTCCTCCTGGTGATTCACAGGTCCGGGTTAGTTATTAAAGGGGCATGGAGATCTAAAGTAAACGTTTATGATTCAGGCAGAGCATACAATTAAAACAATTCCAATAAATGTCTATCTTGATATTTCCCTCTTTCTCTTGGCATCATCTGTTGAAGTTTAGCTCCTTTCTAGGCATACTGAGGTAGACTCATGAGAGTGCATGTGTCTTTAGCAGTATATGTGTAACAATGCTGAAGAAACTGCTGCTGAACTTACCAGGAAAGGAGCTAAGAAGAAAGAGGAACTTTCTTTTTTAAATTGTACATTCAACTGAACTAATGAAAGTTAAATTTTATTTCAATGTCCCTTTTATATTTGTTTTTTTGAATATAACTTCTTGAGTATAATTGGTGTATTCAGTGACTCGCTTGTTGGATTGATCCATTTTAGCTTAAACAAACAAACAAAAAAAACCTCTGGTTATTATTGGTTCTTCACGACTGGCGATCAGCACCAAAAAAATCTGTCCATGTACGTCTTAAAACACCAGATATTTTAGTTTAAACCCCCCCCCCCAATAAAAAACAGATTTTGAGGTCATGTAGCGTGTGAATTTATTTAAACCCTACGCTGTTTATTAGACACAATGCCTTCTGCTTGTTATTTCTCTGTAAGGTCTCCTTGTACTTGTTTAAAGAGCTGCCTTTGCATCGCTGGAGTCCAACTTCATCAGAGATTAGTGTGATCCGTGAATGGCTACTCAGTTACAACCTTGCTGATGTGGAAAATAAACTTGCTTGCATCATACTGGAAGGACTTAACTGGGGGTATAATGAAAAGGTAGGTCTTTAACGTAAGCACCCTTTCCATAACAAAAATATTTCCAAAGATGTCTTGTGAATAAAACACATTTCTTCTGTTAAGTGTGATCAGTCCACGGGTCATCATTACTTCTGGGACATTACTCCTCCCCAACAGGAAGTGCAAGAGGATTCACCCAGCAGAGCTGCATACAGCTCCTCCCCTCTACGTCACTCCCAGTCATTCTCTTGCACCCAACGACTAGATAGGATGTGTGAGAGGACTATGGTGATTTTATTTAGTTTTATTTCTTCAATCAAAAGTTTGTTATTTTTAATAGCACCGGAGTGTGTTATTCCTTCTCTGGTAGAATTTGAAGAAGAATCTACCAGAGTTTTTTCTATGATTTTAGCCGGAGTAGTTAAGATCATATTGCTGTTTCTCGGCCATCTGAGGAGAGGTAAACTTCAGATCAGGGGACAGCGGGCAGATTAATCTGCAAAGAGGTATGTAGCAGCTTTTATTTTCTGACAATGGAATTGATGAGAAAATCCTGCCATACCAATATAATATCATGTATGTATATTTTACATTTGAGTATTCTGGGGAATGGTACTTCACTGGAATTACACTGTGTATATAAGACTTTAGCCTATTTGCAAGCAACAGGCTTTTTAATAACTCTTAATTTATGTTAAACGTTTTTGCTGGAATGTAAAATCGTTTTCATTTTCTGAGGTACTGGGTGAATAAAATGTTTGGGCACTATTTTTCCACTTGGCAGTTGCTTGATCTAATTCTGACAGTTTACTGATCTCTCTCACTGTTGTGTGTGAGGGGGAGGGGCCTTTTTTTGGCGCTTTTGCTACGCATCAAAAATTTCAGTCAGAAGCTCATTGTTTTTTCCTGCATGTTCCGGTTCATCTCTACAGAACTCAGGGGTCTTCAAAGCTTGTTTGAGGGAAGTAATCTTCACAACAGAGCTGTGAGATTGTAGTTGACTGTGATAAAAAAACGTTTATTCTTTAACTTTTTTATGCCATCAGGGTTAGTTATTCTTTGCTAATGGGAACAAGCCTTTGCTAAAATTGTGTTTTGTTTTTACAAAGTTTGATGCTGTAACCTTTTCAGTTTATTGATTTCAACTGTCATATATCTTTCTGTGCTTCTTAGGCACAGTACGTTTTTCATTGTATTTTACTTGAATAATATTTCCAAGTTGCAAGTTTAGTTGCTAGTGTGTTAAACATGTCTGATTCAGAGGAGGAGACCTGTACTATTTGTGCTAACGCCAAAGTGGAGCCCAATAGAAATTTATGTACTAACTGTATTGATGCTACTTTAAATAAAAGTCAATCTGTACAAATTGAACAAATTTCACCAAACAACGAGGGGAGAGTTATGCCGACTAACTCGCCTCACGTGACAGTACCTGCATCTCCCGCTCGGGAGGTGCGCGATATTGTGGCGCCCAGTACATCTGGGCGGCCATTACAAATAACATTACAAGATATGGCTACTGTTATGACTGAGGTTTTGGCTAAATTACCAGAGCTAAGAGGCAAGCGTGATCACTCTGGGGTGAGAACAGAGTGCGCTGATAATGCTAGGGCCATGTCAGATACTGCGTCACAACTTGCAGAACATGAGGACAGAGAGCTTCATTCTGCGGCTGACGGTTCTGATCCAAACAGATTGGATTCAGATATTTCAAATTTTAAATTTAAGCTGGAAAACCTCCGTGTATTACTAGGGGAGGTGTTAGCGGCTCTGAATGATTGTAACACGGTTGCAATACCAGAGAAAATGTGTAGGTTGGATAAATATTTTGCTGTACCAACAAGTACTGACGTTTTTCCTATACCTAAGAGACTAACTGAAATTATTACTAAGGAGTGGGATAGACCCGGTGTGCCGTTCTCACCCCCTCCGATATTTAGAAAGATGTTTCCAATAGACACCACCACACGGGACTTATGGCAAACGGTCCCTAAGGTGGAGGGAGCTGTTTCTACTTTAGCTAAGCGTACCACTATCCCGGTGGAGGATAGCTGTGCCTTTTCAGATCCAATGGATAAAAAGTTAGAGGGTTACCTTAAGAAAATGTTTGTTCAACAAGGTTTTATATTGCAACCCCTTGCATGCATTGTGCCGGTCACGGCTGCAGCGGCATTCTGGATTGAGTCTCTGGAAGACAACCTTAGTTCAGCTACTCTGGACGACATTACGGACAGGCTTAGAATCCTTAAGCTAGCTAATTCATTCATTTCGGAAGCCGTAGTACATTTAACTAAACTTACGGCTAAGAATTCCGGATTCGCCATTCAGGCGCGCAGAGCACTGTGGCTAAAATCCTGGTCAGCTGATGTAACTTCTAAGTCCAAATTACTTAATATACCTTTCAAAGGGCAGACCTTATTTGGGCCCGGTTTGAAAGAAATTATCGCTGACATTACAGGAGGTAAGGGCCACGCCCTGCCTCAAGACAGAGCCAAACCTAAGGCTAGACAGTCTAATTTTCGTTCCTTTCGGAATTTCAAAGCAGGAGCAGCATCAACTTCCACTGCTCCAAAACAAGAAGGATCTGTTGCTCGCTACAGACAAAGCTGGAGACCTAACCAGTCTTGGAACAAGGGCAAGCAGGCCAGGAAACCTGCTGCTGCCCCTAAAACAGCATGAATTGAGGGCCCCCGATCCGGGATCGGATCTAGTGGGGGGCAGACTTTCTCTCTTCGCCCAGGCTTGGGCAAGAGATGTCCAGGACCCCTGGGCGCTAGAGATAATATCTCAGGGATACCTTCTGGACTTCAAATACTCTCCTCCAAGAGAGAGATTTCATCTGTCAAGGTTGTCAACAAACCAAACAAAGAAAGAGGCGTTTCTACGCTGCGTACAAGAACTTTTGTTAATGGGAGTAATCCATCCAGTTCCACGGTCGGAACAGGGACAAGGGTTTTACTCAAATCTGTTTGTGGTTCCCAAAAAAGAGGGAACTTTCAGACCAATCCTGGATTTAAAGATCCTAAACAAATTCCTAAGAGTTCCATCGTTCAAAATGGAGACTATTCGGACAATTTTACCCATGATCCAAAAGGGTCAGTACATGACCACAGTGGATTTAAAGGATGCTTACCTTCACATACCGATTCACAAAGATCATTACCGGTATCTAAGGTTTGCCTTCCTAGACAGGCATTACCAGTTTGTAGCTCTTCCATTCGGATTGGCTACAGCTCCAAGAATCTTCACAAAGGTTCTGGGTGCTCTTCTGGCGGTACTAAGACCGCGGGGAATCTCGGTAGCTCCGTACCTAGACGACATTCTGATACAAGCTTCAAGCTTTCAAACTGCCAAGTCTCATACAGAGTTAGTACTGGCTTTTCTAAGGTCACATGGATGGAAGGTGAACGAAAAGAAAAGTTCACTCGTTCCACTCACAAGAGTTCCCTTCCTGGGGACTCTTATAGATTCTGTAGAAATGAAGATTTACCTGACAGAGGACAGGTTAACAAGACTTCAAAGTGCTTGCCGCACCCTTCATTCCATTCAACACCCGTCAGTGGCTCAATGCATGGAGGTAATCGGCTTAATGGTAGTGGCAATGGACATAGTTCCCTTTGCTCGCTTACACCTCAGACCACTGCAACTGTGCATGCTAAGTCAGTGGAATGGGGATTACTCAGATTTGTCCCCTTCTCTGAATCTGGATCAAGAGACCAGAAATTCTCTTCTATGGTGGCTTTCTCGGCCACATCTGTCCAGGGGGATGCCATTCAGCAGACCAGACTGGACAATTGTAACAACAGACGCCAGCCTTCTAGGTTGGGGTGCCGTCTGGGATTCTCTGAAAGCTCAGGGACAATGGAGTCAGGAGGAGAGTCTCCTGCCAATAAACATTCTGGAATTGAGAGCAGTTCTCAATGCCCTCCTGGCTTGGCCCCAGTTGACAACTCGAGGGGTTCATCAGGTTTCAGTCGGACAACATCACGACGGTAGCTTACATCAACCATCAGGGAGGGACAAGAAGCTCCCTAGCAATGATGGAAGTATCAAAGATAATTCGCTGGGCAGAGTCTCACTCTTGCCACCTGTCAGCAATCCACATTCCGGGAGTGGAGAACTGGGAGGCGGATTTCTTAAGTCGTCAGACTTTTCATCCGGGGGAGTGGGAGCTTCATCCGGAGGTCTTTGCCCAAATACTTCGACGTTGGGGCAAACCAGAGATAGATCTCATGGCGTCTCGACAGAACGCCAAGCTTCCTCGTTACGGGTCCAGATCCAGGGATCCAGGAGCAGTCCTGATAGATGCCCTGACAGCACCTTGGGACTTCAGGATGGCTTACGTGTTTCCACCCTTCCCGATGCTTCCTTGATTGATTGCCAGAATCAAACAGGAGAGAGCATCAGTGATTCTAATAGCACCTGCATGGCCACGCAGGACTTGGTATGCAGACCTGGTGGACATGTCATCCTGTCCACCTTGGTCTCTACCTCTGAAACAGGACCTCCTGATACAGGGTCCTTTCAAACATCAAAATCTAACTTCTCTGAAGCTGACTGCTTGGAAATTGAACGCTTGATTTTATCAAGACGTGGGTTTTCTGAGTCAGTTATTGATACCTTAATACAGGCTAGGAAGCCTGTTACCAGAAGGATTTACCATAAGATATGGCGTAAATACCTATATTGGTGTGAATCCAATAGTTACTCTTGGAGTAAGGTTAGGATTCCTAGGATATTGTCTTTTCTACAAGAAGGTTTAGAAAAGGGTTTATCTGCTAGTTCATTAAAGGGACAGATCTCAGCTCTGTCCATTCTGTTACACAAACGTCTGTCAGAAGTTCCAGACGTTCAGGCTTTTTGTCAGGCTTTGGCCAGGATTAAGCCTGTGTTTAAAACTGTTGCTCCGCCATGGAGCTTAAACCTTGTTCTTAACGTTTTACAGGGCGTTCCGTTTGAACCCCTTCATTCCATTGATATAAAGTTGTTATCTTGGAAAGTTCTATTTTTAATGGCTATTTCCTCGGCTCGAAGAGTCTCTGAGTTATCAGCCTTACATTGTGATTCTCCTTATTTGATTTTTCATTCGGATAAGGTAGTTCTGCGTACTAAACCTGGGTTCTTACCTAAGGTAGTCACTAACAGGAATATCAATCAAGAGATTGTTGTTCCTTCTTTGTGTCCAAATCCTTCTTCGAAGAAGGAACGTCTACTGCACAATCTGGACGTAGTTCGTGCCCTAAAATTTTACTTACAGGCAACTAAGGAATTTCGACAAACGTCTTCTCTGTTTGTCGTTTACTCTGGTCAGAGGAGAGGTCAAAAGGCTTCTGCTACCTCTCTTTCCTTTTGGCTTCGTAGCATAATACGTTTAGCTTATGAGACTGCTGGACAGCAGCCTCCTGAAAGAATTACAGCTCATTCTACTAGAGCTGTGGCTTCCACTTGGGCCTTCAAGAATGAGGCCTCTGTTGAACAGATTTGCAAGGCTGCAACTTGGTCTTCGCTTCATACTTTTTCCAAATTTTACAAATTTGACACTTTTGCTTCCTCGGAGGCTATTTTTGGGAGAAAGGTTCTTCAGGCAGTGGTTCCTTCTGTATAAAGAGCCTGCCTATCCCTCCCGTCATCCGTGTACTTTTGCTTTGGTATTGGTATCCCAGAAGTAATGATGACCCGTGGACTGATCACACTTAACAGAAGAAAACATAATTTATGCTTACCTGATAAATTCCTTTCTTCTGTAGTGTGATCAGTCCACGGCCCGCCCTGTTTTTTTTAAGGCAGGTAAATATTTTTTAAATTATACTCCAGTCACCACTACACCCTTGGCTTCTCCTTTCTCGTTGGTCCTTGGTCGAATGACTGGGAGTGACGTAGAGGGGAGGAGCTGTATGCAGCTCTGCTGGGTGAATCCTCTTGCACTTCCTGTTGGGGAGGAGTAATGTCCCAGAAGTAATGATGACCCGTGGACTGATCACACTACAGAAGAAAGGAATTTATCAGGTAAGCATAAATTATGTTTTTTCTTGAATATAAAATCTGTAAACTCAGTTGCATTGTCTTACCTAATATAACATCCAGATATTTGTGCATTTTGTACCCACAAAAATGCCCTTTTTTATTGGGTTAAAAATATCTGTTTAACCCAATAATCTGAGTTCTAGACATACTCAATAAGAATGTCAAACATGTCCATCTGAGAACCTTTGTGTGAAGACTATTTTAGATCATTTGAGTTGTAAACAGATCATTTCCTGTAGCAGATTAATTTCTTCCAACAATACAATTCTGACCAGACCATACTTTTCCAGACAAGATATTTAAATGCTGTTCATATTTCTCTTTTTAATGTTTACTTTTTTTTTCTTTCTCTCTTTCCAGAATTCTCTCTATCTTGATGCTTCAGTTCATGTTGAAGTTGCCCTCATGGTACTGGAAGCGTACCAGAAGTATATTTCCGACAAACCGTACACGGGCATTATTTCTGAAAGTATTAAACAGGTGTGGATTTGTTACTGATTCCTAAACATTATTTACACTAGTGAATTGCTGTGTACAGTTTCACTTTTTTTCTTTCTAAATGTGTTATAAAAGAATAGAGAAATATCAAGGATGCATAACATTACATATAACATGTTTAAGTGCATTGTTTTTCTAAGAAGCCTGTTATGTATCAAGCTTGATTTACTTGAAAACTGGCAATATTTCATTATGGTAGCTACAGTTAATCTTCTATCTAGTTACCGTATCAGATTGATGGCCAGGCCAGGTAATGATTATTCTTAACAGAAGAAAAGTCTGCAAACCCAAAGGGGTTGTAGTCCGTGATCTGTTTAATGCAAAGTGACTTGAAAGAGAATATTATGGTCATTTACCCCCCGTATATGGCTTCCATGCCCCTTTAAGGAAACATGGAACTTAGTGCATTACTTCATAATCCTGGAGCATGTGTCACCCTTTCTATGGCTGGCCCATAGACTGCATAAAGCGCACCCCTGGTGAGAGAGAGGAGACAGAAACAGGAAACGCACAACTGGTCTGTGGGAAAGAAGCTCACTGGCTAGACAAAAAGCACCCCTGGAGAGAGAGGCGCAGAAACAGGAAATGCGCAACTAATATATTTATATATAATATATAAATATCCTATTGGCTGATTTGAATTTTTCAACCAATAGGAATGCAGCGGTACCCCAATATAAAAGGGGTACCTTGCATTCAAGCTTCAGTGTGCGGCGGCCAATCGCATGAGGAGGACGTTCTGCGCTGGATGTCACCACTGGTCCTGGACAGCGCTGCTCTGTGCCGCCACAGCTCTGCGCCACCTGGATGAAGAAAGAAGATGCCCCCACGATGGAGGAAGATGTCGCCGCCTGGATCAAAATGGTGGTCCGGAATTTAGGAACTGTGAATAGATTTCCTGGAGTTAGTATTAGTTGTTTTTTTTTTTTTAGAATAGCGCTTTTTTATTTTTATAATTTTTATAATCTTAGGCCTAGATTTAGAGTTCGGCGGTAGCCGTCAAAACCAGCGTTAGAGGCTCCTAACGCTGGTTTTGGGCGCCCGCTGGTATTTGGAGTCAGTGATTAAAGGGTCTAACGCTCACTTTTCAGCCGCGACTTTTCCATACCGCAGATCCCCCTACGCCATTTGCGTAGCCTATCTTTTCAATGGGATCTTTCTAACGCTGGTATTTAGAGTCGTTTCTGCAGTGAGCGTTAGAGCTCTAACGACAAGATTCCAGCCGCCTGAAAATAGCAGGAGTTAAGAGCTTTCTGGCTAACGCCGGTTTATAAAGCTCTTAACTACTGTACCCTAAAGTACACTAACACCCATAAACTACCTATGTACCCCTAAACCGAGGTCCCCCCACATCGCCGCCACTCGATTAAAATTTTTAACCCCTAATCTGCCGACCGCCACCTACGTTATACTTATGTACCCCTAATCTGCTGCCCCTAACACCGCCGACCCCTGTATTATATCTATTAACCCCTAACTTGCCCCCCACAACGTCGCCGCAAGCTACTTAAAATAATTAACCCCTAATCTTCCGACCGCAAATCGCCGCCACCTACGTTATCCCTATGTACCCCTAATCTGCTACCCCTAACATCGCCGACCCCTATGTTATATTTATTAACCCCTAATCTGCCCCCCACAACGTCGCCGACACCTACCTACACTTATTAACCCCTAATCTGCCGAGCGGACCTGAGCGCTACTATAATAAAGTTATTAACCCCTAATCCGCCTCACTAACCCTATCATAAATAGTATTAACCCCTAATCTGCCCTCCCTAACATCGCCGACACCTACCTTAAATTATTAACCCCTAATCTTCCGACCGGAGCTCACCGCTATTCTAATAAATGTATTAACCCCTAAAGCTAAGTCTAACCCTAACACTAACACCCCCCTAAGTTAAATATAATTTTTATCTAACGAAATAAATTAACTCTTATTAAATAAATAATTCCTATTTAAAGCTAAATACTTACCTGTAAAATACATCCTAATATAGCTACAATATAAATTATAATTATATTATAGCTATTTTAGGATTAATATTTATTTTACAGGCAACTTTGTAATTATTTTAACCAGGTACAATAGCTATTAAATAGTTAAGAACTATTTAATAGTTACCTAGTTAAAATAATTACAAATTTACCTGTAAAATAAATCCTAACCTAAGATATAATTAAACCTAACACTACCCTATCAATAAAATAATTAAATAAACTACCTACAATTAACCTAACACTACACTATCAATACATTAATTAAACACAATTGCTACAAATAAATAAAATTAAATAAACTATCTAAAGTACAAAAAATAAAAAAGAACTAAGTTACAGAAAATAATAAAATATTTACAAACATAAGAAAAATATTACAACAATTTTAAACTAATTACACCTACTCTAAGCCCCCTAATAAAATAACAAAGCCCCCCAAAATAAAAAATTCCCTACCCTATTCTAAAATACAAATATTACAAGCTCTTTTACCTTACCAGCCCTGAACAGGGCCCTTTGCGGGGCATGCCCCAAGAATTTCAGCTCTTTTGCCTGTAAAAAAAAACATACTATACCCCCCCCCCAACATTACAACCCACCACCCACATACCCCTAATCTAACCCAAACCCCCCTTAAATAAACCTAACACTACCCCCCTGATGATCTTCCTACCTTGTCTTCACCATGCCAGGTTCACCGATCCGTCCTGGCTCCAAGATCTTCATCCAAGCCAAGCGGGGGCTAGACATCCACTGAAGAAGTCCAGAAGAGGGTCCAAAGTCTTCCTCCTATCCGGCAAGAAGAGGACATCCGGACCGGCAAACATCTTCTCCAAGCGGCATCTTCTATCTTCTTCCATCCGATGACGACCGGCTCCATCTTGAAGACCTCCAGCGCGGATCCATCCTCTTCTTCCGACGACTAGACGACGAATGACGGTTCCTTTAAGGGACGTCATCCAAGATGGCGTCCCTCGAATTCCGATTGGCTGATAGGATTCTATCAGCCAATCGGAATTAAGGTAGGAATTTTCTGATTGGCTGATGGAATCAGCCAATCAGAATCAAGTTCAATCCGATTGGCTGATCCAATCAGCCAATCAGATTGAGCTCGCATTCTATTGGCTGATCGGAACAGCCAATAGAATGCGAGCTCAATCTGATTGGCTGATTGGATCAGCCAATCGGATTGAACTTGATTCTGATTGGCTGATTCCATCAGCCAATCAGAAAATTCCTACCTTAATTCCGATTGGCTGATAGAATCCTATCAGCCAATCGGAATTCGAGGGACGCCATCTTGGATGACGTCCCTTAAAGGAACCGTCATTCGTCGTCTAGTCGTCGGAAGAAGAGGATGGATCCGCGCTGGAGGTCTTCAAGATGGAGCCGGTCGTCATCGGATGGAAGAAGATAGAAGATGCCGCTTGGAGAAGATGTTTGCCGGTCCGGATGTCCTCTTCTTGCCGGATAGGAGGAAGACTTTGGACCCTCTTCTGGACTTCTTCAGTGGATGTCTAGCCCCCGCTTGGCTTGGATGAAGATCTTGGAGCCAGGACGGATCGGTGAACCTGGCATGGTGAAGACAAGGTAGGAAGATCATCAGGGGGGTAGTGTTAGGTTTATTTAAGGGGGGTTTGGGTTAGATTAGGGGTATGTGGGTGGTGGGTTGTAATGTTGGGGGGGGGGTATAGTATGTTTTTTTTTACAGGCAAAAGAGCTGAAATTCTTGGGGCATGCCCCGCAAAGGGCCCTGTTCAGGGCTGGTAAGGTAAAAGAGCTTGTAATATTTGTATTTTAGAATAGGGTAGGGAATTTTTTATTTTGGGGGGCTTTGTTATTTTATTAGGGGGCTTAGAGTAGGTGTAATTAGTTTAAAATTGTTGTAATATTTTTCTTATGTTTGTAAATATTTTATTATTTTCTGTAACTTAGTTCTTTTTTATTTTTTGTACTTTAGATAGTTTATTTAATTTTATTTATTTGTAGCAATTGTGTTTAATTAATGTATTGATAGTGTAGTGTTAGGTTAATTGTAGGTAATTGTAGGTAGTTTATTTAATTATTTTATTGATAGGGTAGTGTTAGGTTTAATTATATCTTAGGTTAGGATTTATTTTACAGGTAAATTTGTAATTATTTTAACTAGGTAACTATTAAATAGTTCTTAACTATTTAATAGCTATTGTACCTGGTTAAAATAATTACAAAGTTGCCTGTAAAATAAATATTAATCCTAAAATAGCTATAATATAATTATAATTTATATTGTAGCTATATTAGGATGTATTTTACAGGTAAGTATTTAGCTTTAAATAGGAATTATTTATTTAATAAGAGTTAATTTATTTCGTTAGATAAAAATTATATTTAACTTAGGGGGGTGTTAGTGTTAGGGTTAGACTTAGCTTTAGGGGTTAATACATTTATTAGAATAGCGGTGAGCTCCGGTCGGAAGATTAGGGGTTAATAATTGAAGGTAGGTGTCGGCGATGTTAGGGAGGGCAGATTAGGGGTTAATACTATTTATGATAGGGTTAGTGAGGCGGATTAGGGGTTAATAACTTTATTATAGTAGCGCTCAGGTCCGCTCGGCAGATTAGGGGTTAATAAGTGTAGGTAGGTGTCGGCGACGTTGTGGGGGGCAGATTAGGGGTTAATAAATATAACATAGGGGTCGGCGATGTTAGGGCAGCAGATTAGGGGTACATAGGGATAACGTAGGTGGCGGCGGTTTACGGAGCGGCAGATTAGGGGTTAAAAGTGTAATGCAGGGGTCAGCGATAGCGGGGGCGGCAGATTAGGGGTTAATAAGTGTAAGGTTAGGGGTGTTTAGACTCGGGGTACATGTTAGGGTGTTAGGTGCAGACTTAGGAGGTGTTTCCCCATAGGAAACAATGGGGCTGCGTTAGGAGCTGAACGCTGCTTTTTTGCAGGTGTTAGGTTTTTTTTCAGCTCAAACAGCCCCATTGTTTCCTATGGGAGAATCGTGCACGAGCACGTTTTTGATGCCGGCCGCGTCCGTAAGCAACTCTGGTATCGAGAGTTGCATTTGCGGTAAAAATGCTCTACGCTCCTTTTTTGGAGCCTAACGCAGCATTTGTTTGAACTCTCGATACCAGAGTTAAATTTATGGTGCGGCCAGAAAAAAACCCGCGGAGCGTTAACAGCCCTTTTACCGCCGAACTCTAAATCTAGCCGCTAGTGTTTTTTTATTTTCCGTAATTTTATTTTCTGATAATGTTAGATTTTTTTTTTTCGTAGTATTAGTTTTTTTTAATCTTGTAATTTCGTTTTTTTTATTTGTAATTTTTTTTTTCTTTAAATAGTTATGTTTATTTATAGTTTAATCTTATTTTTTTTATTTATTTATTTTAAGATAGTTATATTGTAAACTAAATTTAAAGTTAAGGGGGTGTTAGGGGTTAATAGTTTAATTTAGTGATTTGCGATGTTGGGGGCCGGCGGTTTAGGGGGTTAATAGGTTTAGTTTATTAGTAGCGATGTTGGGTGCCGGTTGTTTAGGGGTTAATAGGTTTAGTTAGTAGCGATGTGGGGGGCTGGCGGTTTAGAGCTTAATAACTTTAGTGTCGAGGGGCGGTGGGTTAGGGGTTATTAACCTTTATTAGTGTTGGCGATGTCGGGGTCGGCGGATTAGGGGTATTTATGTTAGGGTGTTGGGTTTTAACATAACTTTCTTTTCCCCATAGACATCAATGGGGTTGCGTTACGGCGATCGTCATTCCGCGATTGCAGGTGTTATTTTTTTTTACACTTTCTTCCCATTGATGTCTATAGGGGAAAGCATGCACGAGCACGTAAAGTCAGGCCTTGGGTTTTGTTCGGTATGGAGCTTAACACACTATACCGCACAACAAAAGAAGGTTTTGGCTTAACTTTTAATGTCAGCGCTATGGAAAGTGCGATAATGCTCATTTTTTGGCATTCTTTACGCACCTGGTTTCTCTTGTTAAGTGTATCCAGTCCACGGATCATCCATTACTTATGGGATATTAACTCCTCCCCAACAGGAAGTGCAAGAGGATTCACCCAGCAGAGCTGCTATATAGCTCCTCCCCTAACTGCCATTACCAGTCATTCTCTTGCACCCAACGACTAGATAGGATGTGTGAGAGGACTATGGTGATTATATTTAGTTTTATACCTTCAATCAAAAGTTTGTTATTTTATAATAGCACCGGAGTGTGTTATTCCTTCTCTGGTAGAATTTGAAGAAGAATCTACCTGAGTTTTTACTATGATTTTAGCCGGCGTAGTTAAGATCATATTGCTGTTTCTCGGCCATCTGAGGAGAGGTAAACTTCAGATCAGGGGACAGCTGGCAGATTAATCTGCAAAGAGGTATGTAGCAGCTTATTATTTTCTGACAATGGAATTGATGAGAAAATTCTGCCATACCGATATAATGTAAACTCAGCCTTAAATGCAGTAGCAGCATCTGGTATCAGGCTGTCATGTATGTATATTTTACACTTCAGTATTCTGGGGAATGGCACTTCACTGGAATTATACTGTGTGCATAAGACTTTAGCCTAATTTGCAGGGACTGGCAACAGGCTCTTTAATAACACTTAATTTATGTTAAACGTTTTTTGCTGGCATGTAAAATCGTTTCATTTTCTGAGGTACTGGGTGAATAAAATGTTTTGGGCATTATTTTTTCCACTTGGCAGTTGTTTTATTTAATTTATGACAGTTTACTGATCTCTCTCACTGTTGTGTGTGAGGGGGAGGTCAAAAAATTCAGTCAGAAGCTCATTGTATTTCCTGCATGATCCGGTTCATCTCTACAGAACTCAGGGGTCTTCAAAACTTGTTTTGAGGGAGGTAATCATTCACAGCAGAGCTGTGAGATTGTAGTTGACTGTGATAAAAAACGTTTATTTCTGTAACTTTTTTTTCTGCTATCAGGGTTAGTTATCCTTCGCTAATGGGAACAAGCCTTTGCTAAAATTGTGTTTTTTACAAAGATTTGATGCTATAACCTTTCAGTTTATTAACTTTCAACTGTCATAACTCTTTCTGTGCTTCTTATAGGCACAGTACGTTTTCATATTATAGTAAATTACTTGAAAAGTATTTCCAAGTTGTTAGTTTATTTGCTAGTGTGTTAAACATGTCTGATTCAGAGGAAGACATCTGTGCTATATGTGCTAATGCCAAAGTGGAGCCCAATAGAAATTTATGTACTAACTGTATTGATGCTACTTTAAATAAAAGTCAATCTGTACAAATTGAACACATTTCACCAAACAACGAGGGGAGAGTTATGCCGACTAACTCGCCTCACGTGTCAGTACCTGCATCTCCCGCTCGGGGGGTGCGTGATATTGTGGCGCCGAGTACATCTGGGCGGCCATTACAAATCACATTACAGGATATGGCTACTGTTATGACTGAAGTTTTGGCTAAATTACCAGAACTAAGAGGTAAGCGTGATCACTCTGGGGTGAGAACAGAGTGCGCTGATAATGTTAGGGCCATGTCAGATACTGCGTCACAACTTGCAGAACATGAGGACGGAGAGCTTCATTCTGCGGCTGACGGTTCTGATCCAAACAGATTGGATTCAGATATTTCAAATTTTAAATTTAAGCTGGAAAACCTCCGTGTATTACTAGGGGAGGTGTTAGCGGCTCTGAATGATTGTAACACAGTTGCAATACCAGAAAAAATGTGTAAGTTGGATAAATATTTTGCGGTACCGTCGAGTACTGACGTTTTTCCTATACCTAAGAGACTTACTGAAATTGTTACTAAGGAGTGGGATAGACCCGGTGTGCCATTCTCACCCCCTCCGATATTTAGAAAGATGTTTCCAATAGACACCACCACACGGGACTTATGGCAAACGATCCCTAAGGTGGAGGGAGCAGTTTCTACTTTAGCTAAGCGTACCACTATCCCGGTGGAGGATAGCTGTGCCTTTTCAGATCCAATGGATAAAAAGTTAGAGGGTTACCTTAAGAAAATGTTTGTTCAACAAGGTTTTATATTGCAACCCCTTGCATGCATTGCGCCTGTCACGGCTGCAGCAGCATTTTGGTTTGAGTCTCTGGAAGGGACACTTGAATCAGCTCCATTAGATGAGATTACACACAGGCTTAAAGCTCTTAAGTTAGCTAACTCATTTATTTCAGATGCCGTAGTACATTTAACTAAGCTTACGGCTAAGAATTCCGGATTCGCCATTCAGGCGCGCAGAGCACTGTGGCTAAAATCCTGGTCAGCTGACGTTACTTCTAAGTCTAAATTTCTTAATATACCTTTCAAAGGGCAGACCTTATTCGGGCCCGGATTGAAAGAAATTATTGCTGACATTACAGGAGGTAAAGGCCATGCCCTGCCTCAAGACAGAGCCAAACCTAAGGCTAGACAATCTAATTTTCGTTCCTTTCGGAATTTCAAAGCAGGAGCAGCATCAACTTCCTCTGCTCCAAAACAAGAAGGATCTGTTGCTCGCTACAGACAAGGCTGGAGACCTAACCAGTCCTGGAACAAGGGCAAGCAGGCCAGGAAACCTGCTGGTGCCCCCAAAACAGCATGAATTGAGGGCCCCCGATCCGGGAACGGATCTAGTGGGGGGCAGACTTTCTCTCTTCGCCCAGGCTTGGGCAAGAGATGTCCAGGATCCCTGGGCGCTAGAGATAATATCTCAGGGATACCTTCTGGACTTCAAATACTCTCCCCCAAGAGAGAGATTTCATCTGTCAAGGTTGTCAACAAACCAAATAAAGAAAGAGGCGTTTCTACGCTGCGTACAAGAGCTTTTATTAATGGGATTAATCCATCCAGTTCCACGGTCGGAACAGGGACAAGGGTTTTACTCAAATCTGTTTGTGGTTCCCAAAAAAGAGGGAACTTTCAGGCCAATCCTGGATTTAAAGATCCTAAACAAATTCCTAAGAGTTCCATCGTTCAAAATGGAGACTATTCGGACAATTTTACCCATGATCCAAAAGGGTCAGTACATGACCACAGTGGATTTAAAGGATGCTTACCTTCACATACCGATTCACAAAGATCATTACCGGTATCTAAGGTTTGCCTTTCTAGACAGGCATTACCAGTTTGTAGCTCTTCCATTCGGATTGGCTACGGCTCCGAGAATCTTCACAAAGGTTCTGGGTGCTCTTCTGGCGGTACTAAGACCGCGAGGAATTGCGGTAGCTCCGTACCTAGACGACATTCTGATACAAGCTTCAAGCTTTCAAACTGCCAAGTCTCATACAGAGTTAGTACTGGCATTTCTAAGGTCGCATGGATGGAAGGTGAACGAAAAGAAGAGTTCTCTCTTTCCACTCACAAGAGTTCCCTTCTTGGGGACTCTTATAGATTCTGTAGAAATGAAGATTTACCTGACAGAAGACAGGTTAACAAAGCTTCAAAATGCATGCCGTGTCCTTCATTCCATTCAACACCCGTCAGTAGCTCAATGCATGGAGGTGATCGGCTTAATGGTAGCAGCAATGGACATAGTACCCTTTGCACGCCTACATCTCAGGCCGCTGCAATTGTGCATGCTAAGTCAGTGGAATGGGGATTACTCAGACTTGTCCCCTACTCTGAATCTGGATCAAGAGACCAGAAATTCTCTTCTATGGTGGCTTTCTCGGCCACATCTGTCCAGGGGGATGCCATTCAGCAGGCCGGACTGGACAATTGTAACAACAGACGCCAGCCTACTAGGTTGGGGCGCTGTCTGGAATTCTCTGAAGGCTCAGGGACAATGGAATCAGGAGGAGAGTCTCCTACCAATAAACATTCTGGAATTGAGAGCAGTTCTCAATGCCCTTCTGGCTTGGCCCCAGTTAACAACTCGGGGGTTCATCAGGTTTCAGTCGGACAACATCACGACTGTAGCTTACATCAACCATCAGGGAGGGACAAGAAGCTCCCTAGCAATGATGGAAGTATCAAAGATAATTCGCTGGGCAGAGTCTCACTCTGGCCACCTGTCAGCAATCCACATCCCGGGAGTGGAGAACTGGGAGGCGGATTTCTTAAGTCGTCAGACTTTTCATCCGGGGGAGTGGGAACTTCATCCGGAGGTCTTTGCCCAAATACTTCGACGTTGGGGCAAACCAGAGATAGATCTCATGGCGTCTCGACAGAACGCCAAGCTTCCTCGTTACGGGTCCAGATCCAGGGATCCGGGAGCGGTTCTGATAGATGCTTTGACAGCACCTTGGACCTTCGGGATGGCTTATGTGTTTCCACCCTTCCCGATGCTTCCTCGATTGATTGCCAGAATCAAACAGGAGAGAGCATCAGTGATTCTAATAGCGCCTGCATGGCCACGCAGGACTTGGTATGCAGAACTAGTGGACATGTCATCCTGTCCACCTTGGTCGCTACCTCTGAAACAGGACCTTCTGATCCAGGGTCCCTTCAAACATCAAAATCTAATTTCTCTGAAGCTGACTGCTTGGAAATTGAACGCTTGATTTTATCAAAACGTGGTTTTTCTGAGTCAGATATTGATACCTTAATACAGGCTAGGAAGCCTGTTACCAGAAAGATTTACCATAAGATATGGCGCAAATACTTATATTGGTGCGAATCCAAGAGTTACTCATGGAGTAAGGTTAGGATTCCGAGAATATTGTCTTTTCTACAAGAAGGTTTAGAAAAGGGTTTATCCGCTAGTTCCTTAAAGGGACAGATTTCAGCTCTGTCCATTCTTTTACACAAACGTCTGTCAGAAGTTCCGGACGTTCAAGCTTTTTGTCAGGCTTTAGCTAGGATCAAGCCTGTGTTTAAAACTGTTGCTCCACCATGGAGTTTGAACTTAGTTCTTAATGTTTTACAGGGGGTTCCGTTTGAACCCCTTCATTCCATTGATATCAAGTTGTTATCTTGGAAAGTTCTGTTTTTAATGGCGATTTCCTCGGCTCGAAGAGTCTCTGAGTTATCTGCCTTACATTGTGATTCTCCTTATCTGATTTTTCATTCAGACAAGGTAGTTCTGCGTACTAAACCTGGGTTCCTACCTAAGGTGGTCACTAACAGGAATATCAATCAAGAGATTGTGGTTCCATCTTTGTGTCCTAATCCTTCTTCGAAAAAGGAACGTCTGCTACACAATCTAGATGTAGTCCGTGCCCTGAAATTTTATCTACAGGCAACTAAGGATTTTCGACAAACGTCTTCCCTGTTTGTCGTTTATTCTGGTCAGAGGAGAGGTCAAAAAGCTTTGGCTACCTCTCTCTCCTTTTGGCTTCGTAGCATAATACGGTTAGCCTATGAGACTGCTGGACAGCAGCCTCCTGAAAGAATTACAGCACATTCTACTAGAGCTGTGGCTTCCACTTGGGCCTTTAAGAATGAGGCTTCTGTTGAACAGATTTGCAAGGCTGCAACTTGGTCTTCTCTTCATACTTTTTCCAAATTTTACAAATTTGACACTTTTGCTTCTTCGGAGGCTGTTTTTGGGAGAAAGGTTCTTCAGGCAGTGGTTCCTTCCGTATAAAGAGCCTGCCTGTCCCTCCCGTCATCCGTGTACTTTAGCTTTGGTATTGGTATCCCATAAGTAATGGATGATCCGTGGACTGGATACACTTAACAAGAGAAAACATAATTTATGCTTACCTGATAAATTTATTTCTCTTGTAGTGTATCCAGTCCACGGCCCGCCCTGTCACTTTAAGGCAGGTAATTTTTCCATTAAACTACAGTCACCACTGCACCCTATGGTTTTCCTTTCTCTGCATGTTTTCGGTCGAATGACTGGTAATGGCAGTTAGGGGAGGAGCTATATAGCAGCTCTGCTGGGTGAATCCTCTTGCACTTCCTGTTGGGGAGGAGTTAATATCCCATAAGTAATGGATGATCCGTGGACTGGATACACTACAAGAGAAATAAATTTATCAGGTAAGCATAAATTATGTTTTTGCGCACAACTTGTAATCTTGGTGAAAAATTTATAATAGGAGTAAATTAGAAAGTTTCTTAAAACTGCATGCTCTATTGGAATTCTTAAAAGAAATTTTTTTTTTTTTGGTTTAGTATCCCTTTAAGGATTGTATTCACTCAGGATTATATTCATGCAGTTAGTGAAGTTTTAACTTCTCTACCTCAAGCTGATAAACGCAGATGCATGCAAAGATTTGAAGGTGGTCCTTCTTTTAGCTTATAAGGGACTTCCTTTAGGAGTGGCCACTCTAAGTTACCCATTTATCATAGGGGTGTTTCTGACTCTAAGGATTCCTTTTCTGGGGTCTCTGAGTCTCCGGACCCCTCTGCTGTAGCAGAGGATATGTCCATTAATTTCAGGCTTGAGCATATTCATGCATTATATTGGGATGTTTTTATTGCTATTGAGGTAGAATTTAAGCTCAAAAATCCACCTGTCCTGTTGATCATTTCGTGTAAAGATGGTTTACAGCTTACAGTGACTGAAGGGCAGTGCTATCTACCCTTATTATATATGTAATGGCTTCTGATTATTGTACTCCATACTGTATACCTACTGTACTATATACAGCGCTGTCTAATATGCTGCCGTTTTATAAACAAACACTAATAATAGAGGATAGTCCTGCTACAGTCAAGTAACCTGTTAAGAGAATTAATATTTCTCTTGTTAAGTGTATCCAGTCCACGGATCATCCATTACTTGTGGGATATTCTCCTTCCCAACAGGAAGTTGCAAGAGGATCACCCACAGCAGAGCTGCTATATAGCTCCTCCCCTCACTGCCATACCCAGTCATTCTCTTGCAACTCTCAACAAAGATGGACGTAGTAAGAGGAGAGTGGTGTATTATAGTTAGTTTTTTACCTTCAATCAAAAGTTTGTTATTTTTAAATGGTACCGGAGTGTACTGTTTCATCTCAGGCAGCATTAGAAGAAGAATCTGCCTGTGATTTCTATGATCTTAGCAGAAGTAACTAAGATCCACTGCCGTTCTCACATATTCTGAGGAGTGAGGTAACTTCAGAGGGGGAATGGCGTGCAGGTTTTCCTGCAATAAGGTATGTGCAGTTAATATATTTCTAGGGATGGAATTTGCTAGAAAAATGCTGCTGATACCGGATTAATGTAAGTTAAGCCTTAAATGCAGTGATAGCGACTGGTATCAAGCTTATTAACAGAGATACATACTCTTATAAAAGTGTAATATAAAACGTTTGCTGGCATGTTAATCGTTTTTATATATGTTTGGTGACAAAACTTATTGGGGCCTAGTTTTTTTCCACATGGCTGGCTTGATTTTTGCCTAGAAAAAGTTTCCTGAAGCTTTCCACTGTTGCAATATGAGTGGGAAGGGCCTATTTTAGTGCTTTTCTGTGCAGCTAAAAATACTGACAGAGACATTTAGCTTCCCTCTGCATGATACAGGACATCTCTGAAGGGCTCAAAAGGCTTCAAAGTCGTGTTTGAGGAGGGTAACAATCACAGTAGTCTGTGGCAGTTGTTGTGACTGTGTTTAAAAAACGTTTTTGTCATTTATTATTCTGTTTTTGTTATTAAGGGGTTAATCATCCATTTGCAAGTGGGTGCAATGCTCTGCTGACTTGTTACATACACTGTAAAAAATTTGTTAGTGTAACTGCCTTTTTTCACTGTTATTTCAAATTTTGTCAAAATTTGTTTCTCTTAAAGGCACAGTAACGTTTTTTATATTGCTTGTTAACTTGCTTTAAAGTGTTTTCCAAGCTTGCTAGTCTCATTGCTAGTCTGTACAAACATGTCTGAAACAGAGGATACTTGTTCATTATGTTTAAAAGCCATGGTGGAGCCCCATAGGAGAATGTGTACTAAATGAATTGATTTCACCTTAAACAGTAAAGACCAGTCTTTATCTATAAAAGAATTGTCACCAGAGGGGTCTGTCGAGGGGGAAGTTATGCCGACTAACTCTCCCCACGTGTCGGACCCTTCGCCTCCCGCTCAAGGGACGCACGCTAATATGGCGCCAAGTACATCAGGGACGCCCATAGCGATTACTTTGCAGGACATGGCTGCAATCATGAATAATACCCTGTCAGAGGTATTATCCAGATTGCCTGAATTGAGAGGCAAGCGCGATAGCTCTAGGGTTAGACGAGATACAGAGCTCTTAGATGCTGTAAGAGCCATGTCTGATACTGCGTCACAATATGCAGAACCTGAGGACAGAGAGCTTCAGTCTGTGGGTGACGTCTCTGAATCGGGGAGACCTGATTCAGAGATTTCTAATTTTAAATTTAAGCTTGAGAACCTCCGTGTATTGCTTGGGGAGGTATTAGCTGCTCTGAATGACTGTGACACAATTGCAGTGCCAGAGAAATTGTGTAGGCTGGATAAATACTATGCAGTGCCGGTGAGTACTGATGTTTTTCCAATACCTAAAAGGCTTACAGAAATTATTAGTAAGGAGTGGGATAGGCCCGGTGTGCCGTTTAACCCACCTATATTTAGAAAAATGTTTCCAATAGATGCCACTACACGGGACTTATGGCAGACAGTCCCTAAGGTGGAGGGATCAGTTTCTACTTTAGCAAAGCGTACCACTATCCCGGTTGAGGACAGTTGTGCTTTTTCAGATCCAATGGATAAAAAATTAGAGGGTTACCTTAAGAAAATGTTTATTCAACAAGGTTTTATTTTACAGCCCCTTGCATGCATTGCGCCTGTCACTACTGTGGCGGCATTCTGGTTTGAGGCCCTGGAAGAGGCCATCCATATAGCTCCATTGACTGAAATTGTTGACAAGCTTAGAAGTCTTAAGCTAGCTAACTCATTTGTTTCTGATGCCATTGTTCATTTGACTAAACTAACGGCTAAGAATTCCGGATTCGCCATCCAGGCGCGTAGGGCGCTATGGCTCAAATCCTGGTCAGCTGATGTGACTTCAAAGTCTAAATTACTCAACATTCCTTTCAAGGGGCAGACCTTATTCGGGCCTGGTTTGAAAGAAATTATTGCTGACATTACTGGAGGTAAGGGTTATACCCTTCCTCAGGACAGGGCCAAATCAAAGGCCAAACAGTCTAATTTTCGTGCCTTTCGAAATTTCAAGGCAGGTGCAGCATCAACTTCCTCTGCTTCAAAACAAGAGGGAACTTTTGCTCAATCCAAGCAGGCCTGGAAACCTAACCAGTCCTGGAACAAGGGCAAGCAGGCCAGAAAGCCTGCTGCTGCCTCTAAGACAGCATGAAGGAGCGGCCCCCTATCCGACAACGGATCTAGTAGGGGGCAGACTCTCTCTCTTCACCCAGGCGTGGGCAAGAGCTGTTCAGGATCCCTGGGCGTTGGTGATCATATCTCAGGGATATCTTCTGGACTTCAAAGCTTCTCCTCCACAAGGGAGATTTCACCTTTCAAGATTATCTGCAAACCATATAAAGGAAGAGGCATTCCTAAGCTGCGTACAAGATCTCCTTGTAATGGGAGTGATCCATCCAGTTCCGCGGACGGAACAAGGACAGGGATTTTATTCAAATCTGTTTGTGGTTCCCAAAAAAGAGTGAACCTTCAGACCAATTTTGGATTTAAAGATCCTAAACAAATTCCTCAGAGTTCCATCATTCAAGATGGAAACTATTCGAACCATTTTACCCATGATCCAAGAGGGTCAGTACATGACCACAGTGGACTTAAAGGATGCCTACCTTCACATTCCGATTCACAAGAATCATCATCAGTTCCTGAGGTTTGCCTTTCTAGACAGGCATTACCAATTTGTAGCTCTTCCATTCGGGTTGGCTACAGCCCCAAGAATTTTTACAAAGGTCCTGTGCTCACTTCTGGCGGACCTAAGACGGCGAGACATAGCGGTGGCTCTTTACCTGGATGATATCCTGATACAGGCGTCAAGCTTTCAAATTGCCAAATCTCATACAGAGATAGTTCTGGCATTCCTGAGGTTGCATGGGTGGAAAGTGAACGAAGAAAAGAGTTCTCTATCTCCTCTCACGATGGTTTCCTTCCTAGGGACTCTAATAGATTCTGTAGAAATGAAAATTTACCTGACGGAGTCCAGGTTATCAAAACTTCTAAATGCTTGCCGTGTTCTTCACTCCATTCCGCGCCCCACGGTGGCTCAGTGCATGGAAGTAATCGGTTTAATGGTAGCGGCGATGGACATAGTGCCATTCGCGCGCCTGCATCTCAGACCGCTGCAATTATGCATTCTCAGTCAGTGGAATGGGGATTACACAGATTTGTCCCCTCTACTAAATCTGGATCAGGAAACCAGAGATTCTCTTCTCTGGTGGTTATCTCGGGCCCATCTGTCCAAGGGTATGACCTTTCGCAGACCAGATTGGACAATTGTAACAACAGATGCCAGCCTTCTAGGTTGGGGTGCAGTCTGGAACTCCCTGGAGTTAAGAGCAATATTCAATGCTCTTCTGGCTTGGCCTCAGCTAGCAACACTGAGGTTCATCAGATTTCAGTCGGACAACATCACGATTGTGGCTTACATCAACCATCAAGGGGGAACCAGGAGTTCCCTAGCGATGTCAGAAGTCTCCAAGATAATTCGCTGGGCAGAGACTCACTCTGGCCACCTGTCAGCGATCCATATCCCAGGTGTAGAGAACTGGGAGGCGGATTTTCTAAGTCATCAGACTTTTCATCCGGGGGAATGGGAACTCCATCCGGAGGTGTTTGCTCAATTGGTTCTCCGTTGGGGCAAACCAGAATTGGATCTCATGGCGTCTCGCCAGAACGCCAAGCTTCCTTGTTACGGATCCAGGTCCAGGGACCCAGAAGCGGCACTGATAGATGCTCTAGCAGCGCCTTGGTTCTTCAACCTGGTTTATGTGTTTCCACCGTTTGCTCTGCTCCCTCGTCTGATTGCCAAAATCAAACAGGAAAGAGCATTGGTGATATTGATAGCGCCTGCATGGCCACGCAGGACCTGGTATGCAGACCTAGTGGACATGTCATCCTTTCCACCATGGACTCTGCCTCTGAGACAAGACCTTCTAATACAAGGTCCTTTCAATCATCCAAATCTACTTTCTCTGAGACTGACTGCATGGAGATTGAACGCTTGATCCTATCAAAGCGTGGCTTCTCCGAGTCAGTAATTGATACCTTAATACAGGCACGAAAGCCTGTCACCAGGAAAATTTACCACAAGATATGGCGTAAATATCTTCATTGGTGTGAATCCAAGAATTACTCATGAAGTAGGGTTAGGATTCCTAGGATATTGTCCTTCCTCCAAGAGGGTTTGGACAAAGGATTATCAGCTAGTTCTTTAAAGGGACAGATTTCTGCTCTGTCTATTCTTTTACACAAGCGTCTGGCAGAAGATCCATACGTTCAGGCATTTTGTCAGGCTTTAGTTAGAATTAAGCCTGTGTTTAAACCTGTTGCTCCTCCATGGAGCTTAAACTTGGTTCTTAAAGTTCTTCAAGGGGTTCCGTTTGAACCCCTTCATTCTATTGATATCAAACTTCTTTCATGGAAAGTTCTTTTTTCTGATGGCTATTTCCTCGGCTCGAAGAGTCTCGGAGTTATCTGCCTTACATTGTGATTCTCCTTATCTGATCTTTCATTCAGATAAAGTTGTTCTGCATACAAAACCTGGGTTTTTACCTAAGGTGGTTTCTAACAAGAATAGCAATCAAGAGATTGTTGTTCCATCATTATGTCCTAATCCTTCTTCAAAGAAGGAACGTCTTTTGCATAATCTAGACGTAGTCCGTGCCTTGAAGTTTTACTTACAGGCTACTAAAGATTTTCGCCAAACATCTAACCTGTTTGTTGTTTACTCTGGACAGAGGAGAGGTCAGAAGGCCTCGGCGACCTCTCTTTCTTTTTGGCTTCGGAGTATAATCCGTTTAGCCTATGAGACTGCTGAACAGCAGCCTCCTGAAAGGATTACAGCTCATACTACTAGAGCTGTGGCTTCTACCTGGGCCTTTAAAAATGAGGCCTCTGTTGAACAGATTTGCAAGGCTGCAACTTGGTCTTCCCTTCATACTTTTTCCAAATTTTCCAAATTTGATACTTTTGCTTCTTCGTAGGCTGTTTTTGGGAGAAAGGTTCTACAGGCAGTGGTTCCTTCCGTTTAAGTTCCTGCCTTGTCCCTCCCATCATCCGTGTACTTTAGCTTTGGTATTGGTATCCCACAAGTAATGGATGATCCGTGGACTGGATACACTTAACAAGAGAAAACATAATTTATGCTTACCTGATAAATTTATTTCTCTTGTAGTGTATCCAGTCCATGGCCCGCCCTGTCCTTTTCAGGCAGGTCTAAATTTTAATTAAACTACAGTCACCACTGCACCCTATGGTTTCTCCTTTCTTGGCTTGTTTCGGTCGAATGACTGGATATGGCAGTGAGGGGAGGAGCTATATAGTAGCTCTGCTGTGGGTGATCCTCTTGCAACTTCCTGTTGGGAAGGAGAATATCCCACAAGTAATGGATGATCCATGGACTGGATACACTACAAGAGAAATAAATTTATCAGGTAAGCATAAATTATGTTTTTTTTAAGGCAGCTCCAAAGCAGCCTTCCTCTTTTTCCCTGCCTGATATAGTTACTTAAATTATTACTAACGAATGGCAGTATCCAGGTAATCCTTTTGTTCCATGTTCCAAATTTAAATCGGTTTCCTTTCCCTTCTGTTAAAACTGAGATGCAGCTATTTCACTCTTTGGCCAGGCATACTACTATTCCTTTGGAGGATAGTTCCTCTCCCCCCCCCCCCCCATATTTGGATGGAAAACTTGAAGATTTACATTATCGATTCTTTCAGCTTGCAGGTTTTATGGTTAGACCTGCAGTCACTGTAGCCTGTGTCACTGCTGCCACTGCTGTGTGGTGTGATAATCTCTCAGAACTTGTTTCTGGGGAACCACTCTGGATGAGGTTCAGGATTGTATTAATCTCCTGAGGATGAAACAGTTAAAAATACTGTGTTCAAAGACACACTAAATTCAAAGCTGCGGCACTCTGTAAAGAGCTAAATAAGTGCAGTTTCCGGCTATGTCTAAAATCTATTTTAATATATAAAAGTTGATACAGGATTTAAAATATCGTAATGTGCACAAGCATAATACAATCATACATATAAAATCATATAAAACAATGTATAAAGATCATATAAAAGGCTTATATGGACAATGAGCTCAATGCAGTTTCTCGCTGAAGATTTGAACCAAGAGGCTTATTTAGAGCTGTTGATAAAAGCTGCACAAAAATCCGGGATTCCTGCAATGAGACAGGGAATCCTTGTCACCAAGTATAAAGTTGCAATTTAAAGGTATTAATAATTACTTACACCGGATTGGTGTCTTATGTCCTCATGCAGGTTGCTCGGCATAGAAAAGATCTCCTGGAAGTGTGACGCTACCATGTAGCGTATCAACCTCAGATGCAGTCGGTTGGCATCTTTTGTGAAATCTTTGTGGCTTCATAAGCCAAAATAATAATAATATCCAGGCAGGAGACTCAGGTGTGTGGTTTTTGGCACAGTCTTTGCGGCTACGGAAGCCGGTCGAGGACTTATAAACCTTATAAACTTATAGGCATCAATGAAAGTCCCAAATTTTATCCAGATTTCTGGTTGGGGCAAACGATAATCCTTTATTTAAAATATCTACATGGGATTCACTAAGGGGGACTTTGCTCTAATTAAAAATGTTTTTATTCTCTGTTTCTTTTACTGCTCTCGTATTACCTATTGATCTCTTGTCTTTGTTTTATAAGGAAACTTACAGTAAAAAGATGGTATGTAAAAACAGCAGCAGAAAGGAAAGCACAAGAAAATCTATTAGATACAAAAGGGTATATCCGTTCTGACCTAAAGAAAAAATCACAGTTTTACCCTAAATATGACAAAGGCCCTGTTCTAGAAACATTTGAAAACCTGGTCTTGAGAGACATTGAAAAAATCTCAAAGATTTCACAAAAGATCCCAACCGACTGCATCTGAGGTTGATACGCTACATGGTACCGTCACACTTCCAGGAGATCTTTTCTATGCCGAGCAACCTGTATGAGGACACAAGACACCAATCCGGTGTAAGTAATTATTAATACCTTTAAATTGCAACTTTATACTTGGTGACAAGGATTCCCTGTCTCATTGCAGGAATCCCGGATTTTTGTGCAGCTTTTACGATATCAACAGCTCTAAATAAGCCTCTTGGTTCAAATCTTCAGCGAGAAACTGCATTGAGCTCATTGTCCATATAAGCCTTTTATATGATCTTTATACATTGTTTTTATATGATTTTATATGTATGATTGTATTATGTTTGTGCACATTACGATATTTTAAATCCTGTATCAACTTTTATATATTAAAATAGATTTTAGACATAGCCGGAAACTGCACTTATTTAGCTCTTTACAGAGCGCCGCAGCTTTGAATTTAGTGTGTCTTTGAACACACTATTTTTAACTGTTCCATTGTCTTGTACTTGGGAAAAGAGGGAGAATTTTCCCTAAGCTGCTGGTTTTAATTGCTGTTTTTTCTAGCGCAGTGAATCCTTATCCCCCCATTTATTAATCTCCTGAGGACAGCAAATTCATTTATTTGTGATGCAGCAATGGAAATTATTCAAATCAATCCTTAGATTGCTGCATTAGCTAGGTTAGCTTTATGGCTTTTGTCTTGGAAGCATAAAAACATAGATATTGACGGCAGATAAGAGCCATAGGCCCAGCAAGTCTGCCCGACCTTACTTAACAGTATAAACTTATCTAGTTCGTAGGATAGCCTTATGCTTGTCCCATGCATTTTTAATGTCCCCCACAGTGTTTGTTGCTACTACCTCTTGAGGAAGTTTATTCCATAAATCAATCACTCTTTCTGTAAAGAAGCTTCCTCAAATTACTCCTGAATCTAATACCCTTTAGCTTGAGCTCATGACCCCTTGTTCTTGAGTTTTCCATTTTATGTAAAATACCCGCAGCCTCAGTTTTACTAAACCCTTTAATGTACTTGAAAGTTGCTATCATATCACCTCTTTCCCTTCTCTCCTCTAAGCTATACATATTTAGGTAATTGAGCCTATCCTGGTAAGTTTTATTTTTTAGACCATGTACCATTTTGGTAGCCCTCCTTTGCACAGATTCAAGTTTGTTAATATCCTTCTGAAGATATGGCCTCCAGAACTGCACACAATACTCAAGATGAGGCCTAACTAATGATCTATAAAGTGGCATAAGAACCTTACTATTTCTGCTGCAAATACCTCTACCAATACATCCAAGCATTCTGCTAGCCTTACTCGCTGCATTACTACATTGTTTACTAAGTTTTAAATCATCTGAAATAATAATTCCCAAGTCCTGTTCCTCATCTGTAACAGTCAGTAAAGTGTCATTGAGTCTGTAATTAACATTTGGATTTTTCTTCCCTAAATGCATTATTTTACACCCCCCTGGAACATCCACTCTGTTACAAATTTTTGTATCATCTGCAAAGAGACATACTTTCCCCTGTAGCCCTTTGCTGATATCGCAGATAAATATGTTAAACAAAACAGGCCCCAGAACTGACCCCTGAGGAACACCACTAGTAACAGCCCCCTCTGCTGAATGAACTCCATTTACTAAGACAATTTGTTTTCTGTCCTTAAGCCAGTATTCCACCCAGTTCACAATTTTTGAATCTAGACCAAGGAGATACAGTTTGTGAATTAGTTTATTGTGTGGGACGGTGTCAAATGCTTTGCTGAAATCTAGATATGCTACATCAACTGCTCCACCCTTGTCTAATACTTTTGTTACATAATCAAAGAAGTCAATTAGATTAGTCTGACATGATCTCCCTGAAGTAAAACCATGCTGATTTTGGTCCTCTAAATTGTTTGTCTTTATGTAAGTCATAATTCTTTCTTTTAAGAGGCTTTCCATTAATTTCCCTACTACTGAAGTTAAACTAACTGGCCTGTAGTTGCCAGATTCTTCTCTACTGCCCTTTTTATGAAGAGGTATTACATTTGCTATTCTCCAATCATCTGGGACAGCTCCTGTTAATAGTGACTGATTAAACAGATCAGTTAATGGGACAGCTAGCACTGATGGAAGTTCTTTTAAAACCCTTGGATGAATATTATCAGGACCCACTGCCTTTTTAACATTTATTTTTGATAATGCTAACAAAACCTCATCCTCTGTAAAAAGATTACTGTTAAGCTTGTTTCTATTTTTTGTAGCATCCCTTAATGTAGATATTGTATCTTCACAATCTTTTGTGAAAACAGAACAGAAGTAATCATTGAGACAGTCTGCAATCTGCTTATCTCCTTCTATTATTCTACCATCAACTGATTTGAATTTTACTATTCCTACCTTATTTTTTCTTCTTTCACTGATATATCTGAAGAATGTTTTGTCCCCATGTTTTACTGACTGTGCTATCTTCTCTTCTGCATGAGCTTTAACCTTCCTAATTAACTGCTTAGTCTTTTTTTGTTGGAGTAGCAGGCCCGGACTGGCCATAGGGCATAAAGGGCAAATGTCCGGTGGGCTCTTATGTGGGCCTTGCTGCTATATAGGGGCCCCACCCTCTCTCAATATGGGTAACAATAGGAAAGTTGTTACATTCTGCCTGCAGAAAGTACTTTTTCTGTCTGGCTGTTAAGCAGAGGTGCTGCAGAATGAGAGTTCTGGTCTATGATGGCTACCTCGCTGACAGAAGTCTAACTGATGTGGGCTGCTCCGCCTTTAAATGCCCGGGCCTATTTCTTTCCAATGGCATGGAGAGTCCACGATTCCATTAATTAATGTTGGGAATTCATCTCCTGGCCACCAGGAGGAAGCAAAGAACACCCCAGCAACGCTACAAGTATCCCTCCCACTTCCTTTAATCCCCAGTCATTATTTGCCTTCGTACATTGGAGGAAGCGAAGATAGTGCTCTGAAGAAAAATGTAACTAAGTCCTTAAATGTGTAGCTTCCCTTTCAAGAAAGGACTTGGGTAATGCTGTGTCCATGTAATCCTCTTGAGTAAGAGTATTGGAAGCTGTTAGCGGCTGGAGGTCGCAGGGTAGTCCTTGTTATCTCTCCAGCAATTTATACTAACCTCTCACTGACAACCAGGGTTCGTTACTCTGCTTTCCTTGTACTTCAGGTCCCTGAATGAAGACTTCTAACCTTGAGTCCCTGTATCCATAACTGTGGGTAGGGGGCTCTTTCATATTTTAATGCTGGGTAACCTCCTAGTGGGGGTGGGCAACGAGGAAAGGTGACATGATGGGCACTTTTTAAGGTGTTGCTTCTGGAGGAAGTTTTTTAACATCAATGCCAATGTGCTCCCTCTCAGCGGCCTTGGTTTCCATTTTCTTATCCATGTATGATCAGAAACTACCACCTGCTTGTGTACAAGTGTACATTAAATTAGACTGGTTCTCTACAGCTATCTTTTGAGGCATGTGGGACCGGGTTTTTACTAGCCTAGTTTTTAACTTACAGTGTTTAGATAGGCGCCATTTTAATCTCACATGGGACACCTGTCTTTCTGCCACTGACAGGGATTTTGCCACTGCAATTGACTGATAATGTTCGCTTTTACAAGTTTTTATAATGTGTGGGGTTCGGGTGTTGGGCACCGTTCAGACCTTGCTGATTCTATGTTTTCCAGTTTGATCAAGGTCTTTTTCCTTAATAAAACTCTAGTTCTTCAAAGGCGAGCCGGGGAAATGGACATTTTATCATCTCTCAGAGATAAGTTTCAGATAGGGACTTCTCTCTGATCCAGGTGAGTAAGTCAGGGAGTCGCCGGAAGTATCATAAGATCTAGACTACTGTCTCTCAATTTGAGTCTCAAGGTTTTCCTTGGTGCTAGGACCTTTGTCCATCAAAGTTCAGAGAAGGGCTTGTCCGATAGTTCTTTATAAGGACAGATCTCTTCCCTTGCAGTTTTTGTTATATAAAGGATTAACCAGTTGACTGGACGTCTAGTTTTTATTCTGGTCCTGGTTAGTATCAGGTCTGTGTTTTCAGCCTGTTGCTCCTCTTTGGAGCCTTATTCTGTTTTTTTGTATTTGAGACTTCCATTCTGTTGATATTTAACTTTTATCAGAGAATGTTTTGTTGGCTTTTCTTTTACTCATAGAGTTTTAGATTTATCAACCTTATAGTGTGACCCTCTTTATCTTCTTGTCTGTACGGATAAGGTTGTTCTCTGTACTAGTTAGGTCTCCTTCTCTAGGTGTTTTTTTTTTTTACCGCAATGTTAATCAGGGGACTGTAGTTCCTTCATTCTGCCCTAATCTTTCTTCTCAGAAGGATCGTTTTTGGTTTTCAACCTGGATGAGGTTCCTACAGGGGAGATTAGACATTCGGCAATTTTTTTCTGGTAGGCTCAAGGACCTAAAGGTCTCTGTAACTACTCCTTCTTTCGTTTGGCTTATAAGACAACTGAACAGCAGCCTCCTACATGGATACGGCTTTCTCTCCCAGGGCTGTTTTGTATCCCTGGGCCTTTAAGGAAGACGTTTCCAGGGAACAAATCAGACATCTTCTTTGTCTTTCTTGCTAGCCCTTTTAAGATTTTTCAATCTCTGTGTTTTTGCCTCAGTTGAGGTTTCTTTTGGGAGGAGGGTGCTTCATGCGGTGGTGCCTTCAGTTTAGGTCTGCCTGTCTTGTTCTCCCTCCCTGTCCATTCTGTGTCCTCTCTTGGGTATTGGTTTCCGAACAGTAATTAATGGATTTGTGGACTCCCCATGCCATTGCAAAGAAAACTAAATTTATGCTTACCTGATCATTTTCTTTTCTGGCATGGAGAGTCCACGACCCGCCCTTGTCTAATTTCTAACTGCTTCTGTTGTTTTCTAAACTTCAGGCACCTCTATACCCCTGGTGTTACTCTTTCTCTTTCCGTATTCCCTTGGCTAAATGACTGGGGATTATAGGAAGTGGGAGGGATACTTATAGCTTTGCTGGGATGTTCTTTGCCTCCTCCTGGTGGCCAGGAGTTGAATTCCCAACAGTAATGAATGGAATCGTGGACTCTTCATGCCAGGAAAGAAAATGATTTATCAGGTAAGCATAAATTTAGTTTTTTGTTCGCAGTCTGTTTTTCAAGCAGTTTGTTCTGCTTGAAAGTTTTTTTTTCTAGATGTTGTAAGAGCTCTTTTTAATATTTATATTTATAATATTTAATTTTTGTGGCAGCCACAGAAGATTTCAGACTTTCTTTTTCTCTTACATGTTAATTTATTTGGCCTTGAAATGGCCAAAAAGCTACGGTTGTTACTTTAGCAGCTTGGGCTAAAGCTTTAATTCACAAGGCTTATTTGATTGCAGGGAAAACTCCCCCTTAGCACATTACTGCTCATTCTACTAGAGCAGTTGCTATTTCTTGGGCCTTCTATTGATCAGATTTGGAGGGCACATACTTAGTCTTCTTTGCACACTTTTTCTAAGTTTTATCACTTTGATGTGTATGCTTCTTTTGAGGCTGCCTTTGGCAGGAAAGTTATGCGGGCCATAATGCCTGTATAGTAATGTCCTGCCTTCACTATTTGTCTCCCCACCTATTCACAGTGGTCTTGTGGACTCCACAGCTTGGGTATTTTTTCCCCACACGTGATTGCTCATGGACTCTCACCAGCTGATGGAAAAAAAATACAATTTATGCTTACCTGATAAATTAGTTTTCTCTTGTTAAGTGTGTTCAGTCCACGGGTCATCCATTACTTATGGGATATATTCTCCTTCCCAACAGGAAGTTGCAAGAGGATCACCCAAGCAGAGCTGCTATATAGCTCCTCCCCTCACATGTCATATCCAGTCATTCTCTTGCAACCCTCAACAAAGAAGGAGGTCGCGAGAGGAGCTGGAGTTTTTACTTAATTATTCTTCAATCAAAAGTTTGTTATTTTAAATGGCACCGGAGTGTGCTGTTTTTCTATCTCAGGCAGTATTTGGAAGAAGAAACTGCCTGCGTTTTCTATGATCTTAGCAGGTGTAACTAAGATCCACTGGCTGTTCTCGACATTCTGAGGAGTGGGGTAACTTCAGAAAATGGGAATAGCATGCGGGGTCTCCCGCAAATGAGGTATGTGCAGTACAATATTTTCTGGGAATGGAATTGACTAAGAAAACACTGCTGTTACCCGCATGATGTAAGTACAGCCTTAAATGCAGTAGTAGTGACTGGTATCAGGCTGATAAATGTATGCACAGTAGAGTTATTTTCTAGGGACTAGAATTTGACTGAAAAAATACTGTTAATACTGATATAATGTGTGAGCCTTAACTGCAGTAGAAGCGACTGGTAGCAGGCTTAGTAATAACTTTACACAGCATCTGAAATGTTGTTTTTTAAAACGTTTACTGGCATGTTAATCGTTTTGTGAGGTACTTTGATGATAAATCTTTTTGGGCATGATTTTTTTCCACACGGCTAACGTATATTTCTGCATTGAAACTGTTATATCAGGTCTCCCACTGTTGTAATAGGAGTGGGAGGGACCTTTTTTAGCGCCTTGTTGCGCAGTTAAAATTCTAGCACAGTCTTCCTGCTTCTTCCTCTTTGATCCAGGACGTTTCCAGAGAGCTCAGGGATCTTCAAAATTCGTTTTTGAGGGAGGTAATCAGTCACAGCAGACCTGTGACAGTGTGTTTGACTGTGATAAAAGCGTTAAATCTTAATTTGATATCCGTTTTTTTGGGTACTGAGGGGTTAATCATCCTTTTGCTAATGGGTGCAATCCTCTGCTAATTAATACATTTAAAGAATTGTTGACTATAACTGAACTAGTTCTTTGTTATTCAATTGTGTTTTTTAAAAAAAGAGCTGCAGCGTTTTTTATATTGCTTGTAAACTTATCGAAGTAATTTCCAAGCTTGCTAGCTTCATTGCTAGTCTGTTTAAACATGTCTGATACAGAGGAATCTGCTTGTTCATTATGTTTAAAAGCCGATGTGGAGCCCAATAGAAATATATGTACCAATTGTATTGATATTACTTTGAATAAAAGTCAATCTGTACCGATAAAGAAACTATCACCAGACAATGAGGGGGAAGTTATGCCGTCTAACTCTCCTCACGTGTCAGTACCTTCGTCTCCCGCTCGGGAGGTGCGTAAGATTGAGGCGCCAAGTACATCAAGGCCCTTACAAATCACTTTACATGATATGGCTTATGTTATGAAAGAAGTATTATACAATATGCCCGAGTTAAGAGGGACAGCTCTGGGTTAAGGACAGAGCGCGCCGATGACACGAGAGCCATGTCTGATACTGCGTCACAATTTGCAGAACATGAGGACGGAGAGCTTCATTCTGTGGGTGACGGTTCTGATTCGGGGAGACCGGATTCAGAAATTTCTAATTTTAAATTTAAGCTTGAGAACCTCCGCGTGTTGCTAGGGGAGGTGTTAGCGGCTCTGAATGATTGTGACACGGTGGCAATCCCAGAGAAATTATGTAGGCTGGATAAATACTATGCGGTACCGGTGTGTACTGACGTTTTTCCTATACCAAAGAGGCTTACAGAGATTATTAGCAAGGAGTGGGATAGACCCGGTGTGCCTTTTTCCCCTCCTCCGATATTTAGAAAAATGTTCCCTATAGACGCCACCACACGAGACTTATGGCAGACGGTCCCTAAGGTGGAGGGAGCAGTTTCTACTTTAGCCAAGCGTACCACTATCCCGGTGGAGGATAGCTGTGCTTTCTCAGATCCAATGGATAAAAAATTAGAGGGTTACCTTAAGAAAATGTTTGTTCAACAAGGTTTTATATTACAGCCTCTTGCATGCATTGCGTCGTTCACTGCTGCAGCGGCATTCTGGTTTGAGTCTCTGGAAGAGGCGATTCGCACAGCACCATTGGATGAATCTTTGAGCAAGATTAGAACCCTTAAGCTGGCTAATGCGTTTGTTTCGGATGCCGTAGTGCATTTAACCAAACTTACGGCTAAGAATTCCGGATTCGCCATACAGGCACGCAGAGCGCTATGGCTTAAATCCTGGTCAGCAGATGTAACTTCTAAGTCTAAACTACTAAACATTCCTTTCAAAGGGCAGACCTTATTCGGGCCCGGCTTGAAGGAAATTATTGCTGACATTACTGGAGGTAAGGGCCACACCCTTCCTCAGGACAGGGCCAAATCAAAGGCCAAACAGTCTAATTTTCGTGCCTTTCGTAATTTCAAGGCAGGAGCAGCATCAACTTCCTCCGCTCCAAAACAGGAAGGAGCTACTGCTCGTTACAGACAGGGTTGGAAAGGCAACCAGTCATGGAACAAGGGCAAGCAGGCCAGAAAGCCTACTTCCGCCCCTAAGACAGCATGAAGACAGGGCCCCCTCTCCGGAGACGGATCTAGTGGGGGGCAGACTTTCTCTCTTCGCCCAGGCTTGGGCAAGAGATGTACAGGATCCCTGGACGTTGGAGATTATATCTCAGGGATACCTTCTGGATTTCAAAACTTCTCCTCCACAAGGGAGGTTTCATCTGTCAAGGTTATCAACAAACCTAGTAAAGAAAGAGGCATTTCTACAATGTGTACAAGACCTCTTAGTGATGGGAGTGATCCACCCAGTTTTATTCAAATCTGTTTGTGGTGCCCAAGAAAGAGGGAACTTTCAGACCAATCTTAGACTTAAAAATCTTAAACAAATTCCTAAGGGTTCCGTTGTTCAAGATGGAAACCATTCGGACCATCCTACCCATGATCCAAGAGGGTCAATATATGACCACAGTGGACTTAAAGGATGCCTACCTTCACATACCGATTCACAAAGATCATTATCAGTACCTAAGGTTTGCCTTTCTAGACAGGCATTACCAGTTTGTAGCTCTTCCCTTCGGGTTAGCTACGGCCCCGAGAATTTTTACAAAGGTTCTGGGCTCACTTCTGGCGGTACTAAGACCACGAGGCATAGCGGTGGCTCCGTACCTAGACGACATTCTGATACAAGCGTCAAGTTTTCAAAATGCAAAGTCTCATACAGAGATAGTTCTAGCATTTCTGAGGTCGCATGGGTGGAAAGTGAACGTGGAGAAGAGTTCTCTGTTACCACTCACAAGGGTCCCTTTTCTAGGGACTCTTATAGATTCTGTAGAGATGAAGATTTACCTGACGGAGTCCAGGTTATCAAAGATTCTCAATGCTTGCCGTGTCCTTCACTCCATTCCAAGCCCATCAGTAGCTCAGTGCATGGAAGTAATCGGCTTAATGGTCGCGGCAATGGACATAGTGCCATTTGCGCGCCTACATCTCAGACCTCTGCAACTATGCATGCTAAGTCAATGGAACGGGGATTACTCAGATCTGTCCCCTTTGCTAAATCTGGACCAGGAGACCAGAGATTCTCTTCTCTGGTGGTTGTCACGGGTTCATCTGTCCAAAGGAATGACTTTTCGCAGACCAGATTGGACGATTGTAACAACAGATGCCAGCCTACTAGGCTGGGGAGCAGTCTGGAACTCCCTGAAGGCTCAGGGATCGTGGACTCAGGAGGAGAGACTCCTCCCGATAAACATTCTAGAATTAAGAGCAATATTCAATGCTCTTCTAACTTGGCCTCAGTTAGCAACACTGAGGTTCATCAGATTTCAGTCGGACAACATCACGACTGTGGCTTACATCAATCATCAAGGGGGAACCAGGAGTTCCCTAGCGATGTTGGAAGTCTCAAAGATAATTCGCTGGGCAGAGTCTCACTCTTGCCACCTGTCAGCGATCTACATCCCAGGCGTGGAGAACTGGGAGGCGGATTTTCTGAGTCGACAGACCTTTCATCCGGGGGAGTGGGAACTTCACCCGGAGGTATTTGCTCAACTGATTCGTCGTTGGGGCAAACCGGATCTGGATCTCATGGCATCTCGCCAGAACGCCAAGCTTCCTTGTTACGGATCCAGGTCCAGGGACCCGGGTGCGGTGCTGGTAGATGCACTAGCAGCCCCTTGGATTTTCAACATAGCTTATGTGTTTCCACCTTTTCCGTTGCTACCTCGACTGATTGCCAGGATCAAACAGGAGAGAGCATCTGTGATTCTGATAGCGCCTGCATGGCCACGCAGGACCTGGTATGCAGACCTAGTGGACATGTCGTCCTGTCCACCATGGTCTCTACCCCTGAGGCAGGACCTTCTAATCCAGGGTCCTTTCAACCATCCAAACCTAATTTCTCTGAGGCTGACTGCTTGGAAATTGAACGCTTGATTCTATCAAAGCGTGGGTTTTCGGATTCGGTTATTGATACATTAATACAGGCTCGGAAACCTGTTACCAGAAAAATTTACCACAAGATATGGCGTAAATATTTATATTGGTGTGAATCCAAGAATTACTCATGGAGTAAGGTTAGGATTCCTAGGATATTGTCTTTTCTACAAGAGGGTTTAGAAAAGGGCTTATCCGCTAGTTCGCTAAAGGGACAGATTTCTGCTCTGTCTATTCTTTTACACAAGCGTCTGGCAGAGAATCCAGACGTCCAGGCTTTTTGTCAGGCTTTGGCTAGGATTAAGCCTGTGTTTAAAACTGTTGCTCCTCCGTGGAGCTTAAACTTGGTTCTTAAAGTTCTTCAGGGTGTTCCGTTTGAACCCCTTCATTCCATTGATATTAAGCTTTTATCTTGGAAAGTTCTGTTTTTGATGGCTATTTCCTCGGCTCGAAGAGTCTCTGAGTTATCTGCCTTACATTGTGATTCTCCTTATCTGATCTTTCATTCAGACAATGTAGTCCTGCGCACTAAACTTGGGTTTTTACCTAAGGTTGTTTCTAACAGGAATATCAATCAAGAGATTGTTGTTCCATCGTTATGTCCTAATCCTTCTTCAAAGAAGGAACGTCTTTTGCATAATCTAGACGTGGTCCGTGCCCTGAAGTTCTACTTACAGGCAACTAAAGATTTTCGGCAAACTTCTTCTCTGTTTGTCGTTTACTCTGGACAGAGGAGAGGTCAAAAGGCTTCGGCTACCTCTCTCTCTTTTTGGCTTCGTAGCATAATACGCTTAGCCTATGAGACTGCTGGACAGCAGCCTCCTGAAAGAATTACAGCTCATTCCACTAGAGCTGTGGCTTCCACCTGGGCCTTTAAGAATGAGGCCTCTGTTGAACAGATTTGCAAGGCTGCAACTTGGTCTTCACTTCATACTTTTTCCAAATTTTACAAATTTGACACTTTTGCTTCTTCGGAGGCTGTTTTTGGGAGAAAGGTTCTACAGGCAGTGGTTCCTTCTGTTTAATGTTCCTGCCTTGTCCCTCCCATCATCCGTGTACTTTAGCTTTGTTATTGGTATACCATAAGTAATGGATGACCCGTGGACTGAACACACTTAACAAGAGAAAACATAATTTATGCTTACCTGATAAATTTATTTCTCTTGTAGTGTGTTCAGTCCACGGCCCGCCCTGTCTTTTTGAGGCAGGTTCTAAATTTTAAATTATACCTCCAGTCACCACTGCACCCTATAGTTTCTCCTTTCTCGTCTTGTTTCGGTCGAATGACTGGATATGACATGTGAGGGGAGGAGCTATATAGCAGCTCTGCTTGGGTGATCCTCTTGCAACTTCCTGTTGGGAAGGAGAATATATCCCATAAGTAATGGATGACCCGTGGACTGAACACACTACAAGAGAAATAAATTTATCAGGTAAGCATAAATTATGTTTTTTTAATTATGGTCCACAAGCTCTGCCCTTTTTGTTTGTTCCGATGGTGGAAGTTCTTGTTTTGTACTTTCCCGCTTTTCCTTTTTCCTTATCTACTTGGCTACATGTATGCTCTGGTGTGTGGGGTGTCTTTTGCCTAATCCTAGTGGTCAGGAGGCTCACTTTAGGTCTAATTCTTTTAGCGCTATTTAGGCTTTCAGTTGAGCACAACCCATAACTTTCAGCGTATAATTAGCATGGTTACTATATGCATTGAAAGTGCAGTGTGCACTAAAGCAATGTTTGCTGCGCTAAACCTTCCCTGGTAAATCTATTTTACCATGGACTTGTAATATCAATTTGTGCGTTAATGTTTTTGTTCCTAACTGCCTCCTTGTCACATTTTAAATAATTGTTTATTCCCAAAATTAAACAAAAACCAAATTGTTCATATATAAAATAATTTTATTAGTGTACCCGCCTTAAATAAGCAAGGTATAATTAGAGAAATCGGGTTACAAGAATCTAGTTTACATCTGGAGTAGCCTGCACTACTGTACATTTTATGTGTATGTATTTATTTATTTTATGCTGTAGGTGTCATACCTGGCTAGTATTGTGAGAACTGGGCAAACACCAGAGGCTGCATTTAATCAGTGGGCTTGGGATTTAGTACTAAGGCTTAAATTGCACAGAAAGGACCGCCGTGAAGAACTCTGTGACAAAGTGCCTGATCTGACAGAGGTGTCCGTACTTCATCCTGTACTTAAAGCTGTCAAGTCAGGGGTCCCTATTGGATGCTACATCGCTCTAGCAGCTGCAACTGTAGGACACAGGTAAATTATTGTGTTTAACCAATCATTATGCTTTTAAATAGTGATGTAACAGTAGAATCTTAAATGAAAGTAAAAGTGTAAAAAAAGAAAATGCTCTCATTTTGTCAAAGTATTTTAATATTTTGACTATTGCATAAAATTATGTGTTTAACCTATTTGCAGGGGTAAAGTACACATTTAAAGTCAGCTCCAGAACAGCTGGGAGCTAGCTGAGCATATCTGGTGAGCCAATCACAATAGATATGTGTGTAGCCACCAATCACCAGCTAGCTCCCAGTAGTGCATTGCTGCTTTCTTTCCTATGGCATGGAGAGTCCACGACGTCATTCCAATTACTAGTGGGATATTCAACTCCTGGCCAGTAGGATGAGGCAAATAGCACCCCAGCAAAGCTGTTAAGTATAACTTCCCTTACCCATAATCCCCAGTCATTCTCTTTGCCTTTGTCAATGGAGGATGTGCGAAGTTGGTGTCTAAAGATATGTAATCCTTTTATGGGTACTTTTCCCTGCAAGCAAGGATTGGGGTTATGCTGTGTCCATGTCAATCTCTTTAGTAAGAGTAATGGTGGTTCTTAGCAGTTAGAAAGTTGCGAGGTTGCCTTTGCTTTATTTCTAACTTTATTGCTACCCCTTTATTGAAAGCCAGAGTTGGTTACTCTGTTCTTTCTCTGTCTACAGGTCCCTGTTTGCGGTCAAGTGAGGCCATCAGAAGTTTCCCTGGAGGGTAAGTCCTTTCTTATATATTTATTTGAAAGACAATATAACAGGACTATGACCTAAAGGGGTTTGGTTTTGTATATTTCTTATATTTATCCATTTTTTTGGATATAATGTTGCTTGTAGCTTTCTGGCCTTCCGCCAAGGACAGGGATTTTGCCGCTCCATTAGTGGGCTATTTTACAGTCAAGCCCAGGACTTATGGTGTGTGGGGACTAAGGGTCATGGTGACTTCTTTCCTTCCTCCTTTTATCCCTGTATATTCCGTTATTTTGAATTTTTAAGGTGCTTCTTTTCTATAAGGGCTCAGATTTTTCTGGGGATGTGTGTTAGGTAACTGCCCAGCAAGAAACTCTGTTAGTTTGTTTTGTTGCGCAGTTACGAGGCAGACCGTTGTATGGACAGGTTTTCTCTATTGCAACTGTGGGAATGTTTTTTTTCTTCTCACTGTGTTGTACACATCCTTCCTCTCAAAGTACCCCTTAGCCTTCAATGTGTTTAGGAAGTCTTTGTGTTTGCTCAAATTTGTAATCTGATGTTACTTAGCCACTTGTACAGTATAAACTGTTCTCAGTGTTTGTGAGTGCTGCTTATTTTAGCGCTGCCCTTTATTGTGATAGATGCAGCGTCCTCCTGAGGGGTATGATATTTCCGTGGAGAGTACTCCGGGGATTAATCTTCCTGATCTCTTAGCCCTATCCCCTTATTTCCCTAAAGTGAAGGGAACACAATCTAGTTTTTTTTTATATTTAAGCCGTTCTCAGTGCTATTGCATCATTCCCCTTTTAGTACTGCTGCACCTGCACTGCTTAGGAGCTGCAAATTGTACCGGTGTTCGTTTGAAGGAGTATCCACAGGAGGTATTTGACTTGCGTTTCCTTTATTAAGGGACATAACTGAATGCACATTTGTTCAGTATGTTGGAGACTGCAAAAGAGGAGATCCAGGATGGTATCTGGGCTGTAGAGCTGGCTAATCCTTCATCTGGGATGCCAGCATGAAACAATCCAAGTACTCTTGGAGGTCCAGTCAGCCTTGGAATAAGGGGAAGCTAGCCAAGAAACCTTTCACTGATTTAAAACCAGCATGGAGGGTCCAGCCCCGATCCAGTTTTGGATCAGAGGGGGGCAGGGTTTCCTTTTTTTCCGGCAGACTGGGTTACATAATGTCTCATATACTTGGGCTATAGAATTAGAATTCCAGGGTTGGACAAGCATTTCCAGTTTGTTGCCCTTCCTTCTGGTCTTGCTACGGCTCCCAGAATCTTTCCATCATTAACAGCTCAGGGCCTGTGGACTAGGGAAGAATGTTCTCTTCCCATAAAGAGTTGAGAGCAATCTTCAATGCCTTGACAGCTTGGCCTTAATTATCGTTTGTCCGGTTTCTCAATTTCTAGTTGGACATCACCTCGGTGGCTTACATTAACCACCAGGAAGGAACCCGGAGTTCCTCAGCAATGAAGGAGGTGACTCGCATTCTGCGGTAGGCGGAATCTCATTATTGTCTCCTATCTGCAATCCACATTACGGGGGTGGACATCTGGGAGGTGGATTTTATGAGGACAGGCTTTTCAAACCGGGGAGTGGGCGCTCCATCCAGAGGTGTTCTTAAGGATAACCCTCAAGTGGAGGTTTCCGGAGTTGGATTCATTGGTGTCTAGTCAAAACACCAAGTTTCCAAGGTACGGTTCAAGGTCAAGAGATCCTCAAACTGCTCTGATAATCGCACTGGTGGTTCCTTGGATTTTCAATCTAGTATTCCTGTTTCCTCCGTTTGCTCTCCTTCCACGAGTCATTGCTCGTATCAAACAGGGGAGAGCTTCTGTGATTTTAATAGCTCCTGAATGGCCTCGCAGAATCTGGTTTGCAGATCTGTTGAGGATGTCATCTCTTCCACCTTGGAGGTTACCTCTGAGGAAGGACCTTCTAATTCAGGGTCCATTCCTCCATCCAAATTTGGATTCTCTGAAGCTGTCTGCTTGGAGATTGAACATCTAGTTTTGTCTAGGCATGTTTTTTTTCCAGCGGGTCATGCTCCAGGCTCGTAAGCCTGTTACTCACAGGATTTACCATAAGGTATGGCGTAAATACCTTTATCGGTTCGAATCTAAGGGTTTCTCCTGGAGCCAGGTGAGGATTCCCCGGATTTTATCCTTTCTTCAGGATGGTCTGGAGAAAGGTTTGTCAGTCAGTACTCTGAAGGGTCAGATTTCTACACTGTCTATTCTTTTTCTCAATCGTCTGGCAGATTTACCAGATGTTCATGGTTTTGTTCACGCCCTGGTCAGAATCAGGCCTGTGTTTAAACCTGTTGCTCCTCTTTTGAGCCTTAACCTAGTTCTTAAAGTTTTTGCAGCAGGCTCTGTTTGAGCCAATGCATGTTATTGATATAAAAATGTTATCTTGGAAGGTTTTGTTTCTCCTCGCTTTTTCTTCTGCTTGCAGAGTTTCTGAGCTTTCAGCTCTGCAGTGTGATTCCCCGTATCTTTTTTTTTTTTATGTAGATAAGGCGGTCCTTCGTACTAAATTGGGTTTTTCTCGCTAAGGTGGTGTCGGATCGAAACATTAATCAGGAAATTGTTGTTCCTTCTTTTGTCCTAATCCTCCTTCTCATAGGGAACGTCTTTTGCATAACTTGATGTTGTGCGTGCTCTAATATTTTACCTACAAGCTACTAAAGATTTTCGGCAATCTTCTTCCCTTGTTTGTTGTTTTCTCTGGGAAGCGTAAGGGTCAGAAGGCCACTTCTCCTACCCTTTCCCTCTGGTTAAGAAGTATGATTCGTTTTGCTTATGAGACAGCTGGACAGCAGCCTCCTAAGAGAATTACGGCTCATTCCACTAGGGCTATCTCTTCATCTTGGGCTTTCAAAAATGAAGCTTCTGTGGAACAGATTTGCAAGGTGGCAACATGGTCCTCTGCATACTTTTTCCAAATTCTACTCATTTTATACTTTTGTCTTGGTTGAGGCCTCCTTTGGGAGAAAGGTTCTTCAAGCGGTGGTGCTTTCTGTTTAGGTCCTCCTGCCTTGTTCTCCCTCCCTTTTCTTTCTCTGTCCTCTAGCTTGGGTATTGGTTCCCACTAGTAATTGGAATGATGTTGTGGACTCTCCATGCCATAGGAAAGAAAACAAAATTTATGCTTACTTGATACATTTCTTTCTTTCCGGGCATGGAGAGCCCACGACCCTGCCCTCCTTTTTAAATTATAATTTGGCAGTTTTTTTGAGTAAACCTCAGGCACCTCTATACCTTTTTGTGTTTTCTTCTGTTTCCATTTTCCTTCGGCTGAATGACTGGGGATTATCGGTAAGGGAAGTTAACATTTAACAACTTTGCTGTGTTGCTCTTTGCCTCCTCCTGCTGGCCAGGAGTTGAATATCCCACTAGTAATTGGAATGACGTTGTGGACTCTCAATACCCGGAAAGAAAAAAAATTATCAGGTAAGCATAAATTTTGTTTCTGAGCTTACTCTATCTTATTTTATTATTTATCTTATCTTAAAGATTAATTTAGACTTGCATGTCCCTTTAACTGTCAGTGAACTAATATGTGTAAGCACTTATATAGAAAAGGATATAACACATAAATAGTTTTTGTGTTTGGAGTTCACCTCCTCAGTAGGAGGAAAGATGTAAAATCTGTAAAATCTGTAAAATCTTAATATTTGTAGTCTTTATAATCTGTATTTCCCTTTTTAAATTATCTACATTTTGAATTTGATAAGTAGTTTCCATTGTGTAATATAGAAGTGTATTTATTTTACACCAGTATTTTCTTATCTTGTCACAGTGTAGATAAATTCTGTGCTGAAGGTGTGGTTTTACTTGGGGACCTGGTCCAGGCAAGGCATCTTCGAGCTGCTGTTCACATTTTGGATAAAGTTTTGCCTATGTTCTATTCTTGCCAGTTTTACCTTCTGAAGAATGAACAGTAAGTGTTAATTGTGTTTTTATTTTGTAGTTCATAAGCTCTTAATATGGCAGACTATGACCGTACAGCCAAAGCACAAATTAAAGGGACAGTCAACACTATAATTTGTTGTTGTTTTAAAAGATAGATAATCCCTTTATTACCCATTCCCCAGTTTTGCATAACCAACATTGTTATATTAATATACTTTTTAGCTCTGTGATTACCTTGTATCTAAGCATCTTCTGACAGCCCCCTGATCACATGACATTTGATTTATTATCTATTGACGTTCATTTTAGCCAATTAGTGCAGCGTCTGCCAGAATCCACGGGCGTGATCACAATGTTATCTATATGGTTTACATGAAATAGCTCTCCCCTGTTGTGAAAAGCAAATAAAAAAGCATGTGATAAGAGGCGGTCTTCAAGGGCTTAGAAATTAGCATATGAGCCTTCCTAGGTTTAGCTTTCAACTAAGAATATCAAGAGAACAAAGCAAAATTGGTGATACAAGTAAATTGGACAGTTGTTTAAAATGACATGCCCTATTTGAAATATGAGTTTTTTTTGGACTTGACTGTCCCTTTAACAGCTTAGGCATCTCACTTTTTTTTTATACAAGTAGTTCAAATGAGCCGCTATATTCATAAGTCACAATAAAAATAACACCACCTGCACTTCAGGAGGAGAGCTTTTATCTATGCAGTGTGCAGCTCAGAATTTGATGGGAGCACAATATTTGTCCCCTTTCTATATTATTATTATTATTATTATTATTATTATCGGTTATTTGTAGAGCGCCAACAGATTCCGCAGCGCTAAATATGACTTTCATTGAAACAACACCTATGAGTTTTGAACGTATATCTATGTGCCCCATAGAGCCTACTTGATTCTGGCCCAGTGTGTTTAAAGGAAGCAGAAGAAGTGATCTTTAGATGATCTCACACTCACTCGTAAGACCTGTAAATCAGAAAAGACCTGTTATATATTGTTATGCACCACTGCATACGATTAATCCTAGTGATCTATCTGCAGCAACCAACCTAAGGATCTAAGTGTCCAATGTAATAGAATGAGTGCCATTATATCTATAAAAAGAAACGGCCCGTCTTATTTTTGATATTACTGAAAAAAAGCCTTACTAGATGGTTTAACCTGCTTCTGTTTTGCAGGTTCTTGTCCCATATTCAGCTTTTCCTTCAGCTGGACAATGGTGTTCCTCAGGGAATAACATTGCAGATGACACACAAAGTTACTCAGCACTTGACTGGAATCAATTATGGAGAGAATGTCAAACTTCTAACAAACTTGATACTGGTGAGGAATTGTTCATAATGTGTTAATTAATCAGTTCTTGATTGCAGAACTAGGTACATAGCTCTCAATGTTTCTCAGAGACCTTATGGGACTGGGAGGTGAGGAAGACGTGGGTAGCTTCTTAGGTAGAGATTGAAATGTCAACAAAATAAACCTACTGGCAATTGGTGTCCTATTTGAAAAAATAGCATTCCTAAAGTTTTTCATGTAAAAATTCAAATTCAATCTGTGTGGTTTTCGGCTTTTTCTTAGAATCGTTTTCTTAGAATCGTTGTTACTTGAATTAAAAGGATAGTTTAGTCAAAATTAAACTTTTATGATTCAGATAGAGCATGCAATTTTAAGCAACTTTCTAATTTACTCCTATTATCAATTTTTCTTTGTTCTCTTGGTATGTTTATTTGAAAAAGCAGGAATGTAAGCTTAGGAGCTGGCCCAGTTTTGGTTCAGCACCTGGGAAGCCCTTGCTTGATTGGTGTCTAAATGTAGCCACCGATCAGCAAGCGCTACCCAGGGTGTTGAATCAAAAATGGGCTGGCTCCTAAGCTTACATTCCTGCTTTTTCAAATAAAGATACCAAAAAAAAAAGGGTTTCATATCCCTTTTAATTACGCTGTCTGAGTTGCTAAAAAATATAAGAAACAGATATCTTCTAGGATTCTTGCAGAAGTAAAATGCTGACAATTTAGTAATGATGACGGCTTTGAAGGATTTAATGCATTTTTTTTACATAGCTTTTTTTACAATTTTGAAATTTCTGCAATTATTTCATATGATTTTGGGGAGTCTTATAATTAACGTTATTATTTTAACGATGTGATGTCAAGTGAGCTGGTGGGCTTGATCTTGTCTGATACTCATGGTGCTTTGTTTTTCTACAGGGTCATATTTTTGAAAGTACTAAACCCAATGGGGTGGGCCCTTCAGCAGTGTTGGAGTTTTGGACTCAAGTCCTCATTAGCCAGCAACTCTGGCACAGAGATAAAGGGGCCCTTCACCTTATGGACCAGTTGTGTAAAGTGGCGTTTCGATACATGCAGGAGGATTGTGTGCATAAACTGCTTTATCAACAGCACAAGGTAAAGCTGTTATAGGCTGGGGAATACGGCTTCTGATTGGATGACCAAAGCATGGTATGCTTCTACAGTGTTTATTTTACGTCTGTGTATTAAGATTCAAACAATGTTAGCAATGTGATTATAAAAGTGCATCAAATCAAAACTAATATAATCTACGACTGCCAGGATACCCGCAAGCACCAAATCGAAAAGCCCTCTGATATATTTGGATTAATTTCAATCACAACACACACACAAATGCTTGCGTTTAAAATCTAGGCATCAGAAAACACCAATAAAATATAATAAAATCAAATCTTAAATATCAGGATAATTTATTACTCACAATATTACCGGTGGTTACTAAACAAAACAAATGATAAAATCCTTAGATAAAATCTAAAAAAGTAACTCAAAAAAGATCCAGAATACAGGTGAACTGCAGGATACAATAATAAATGTCAAATGCTCCAAAGTCCAAAAACGCTCTAGTGCCAAGTTTGTTTGCAGAAAAATGACACGCTACTACAAAACAGGTCCGCACATATCTCTCTCCCGAGGACTTTAAAGAACTCCCTTGCAATCTAGCTCTTCATGTGGTTTTGCGGTTTTACGTCTCTGTTGTCCTGAGTATTCAGTAGGTCGTATTTGGTCTTCCGCATCTAACGGTCACGTGATCTGTATTATCCAATGGGCTATCAGATTATTATATAAGTGCATCCATAAAGGAGCATGGAAGAGCAAGTGAAATGCTGTGCCTTGTAATAGATATTGCAGCAAGTGAAATCGTAATAGAAAGTTTTCCATGGATGAATTAGCAGAAAACATGCAGTTTAGCTGCTGTCCCGTTTCTGATTGTCATGCACTGTGTTATGCTAGAGAGGCACAAGTATCTCTGCTAAGTTATAACCTCTTATTAAGATGAGAGTGTATTTAATAATGTTTGTATTTGCATCATATTATGCAATGACATCTTGCAATTCAGAAAAGTTGTATAATGTTTGCTGGGTTAGGGAATTTGGTTAAACGCATAGGTGAAAAAAAGGTTTAAAAATAAAATGAATCCACAAAATAGAACATTTTCAACATTAGAACGTCGAGTTAATTCTGCAGCAGTTGAGACAATAAAACTAAACAAGAATTGAGATTCATGACACTATAAATTAAAGGGACACTAAACCCAAACTTTTTCTTTCACGATTCAGGTAGAGAATACATTTTCTTCTGTTATGTGTGATCAGTCCACGGGTCATCATTACTTCTGGGATATAACTCCTCCCCAACAGGAAATGCAAGAGGATTCACCCAGCAGAGCTGCATATAGCTCCTCCCCTCTACGTCAGTCCCAGTCATTCTCTTGCACCCAACGACTAGATAGGATGTGTGAGAGGACTATGGTGATTATACTTAGTTTTTATGACTTCAATCAAAAGTTTGTTATTTTAAAATAGCACCGGAGCGTGTTATTACTTCTCTGGCAGAGTTTGAGGAAGAATCTGTCAGAGTTTTTTTTTTACTATGATTTTAACCGGAGTAGTTAAGATCATATTGCTGTTCTCGGCCATCTGAGGGAGGTAAAGGCTTCAGATCAGGGGACAGCGGGCAGATGAATCTGCATTGAGGTATGTAGCAGTTTTTATTTTCTGAATGGAATTGATGAGAAAATCCTGCCATACCGTTAAAATGACATGTATGTATACACTTCAGTATTCTGGGGATGGTATTTCACCGGAACTACTCTGTTAAAGGTCACTAATCCTTTTTAATAACTATTTATCATGTTAAACGTTTTTGCTGGAATGTAGAATCGTTTACATTGCTGAGGTACTGTGTGAATAAATATTTGGGCATTATTTTCCACTTGGCAGTTTTTTTGCTTTAATTGTGACAGTTTCGTTTCTCTTCACTGCTGTGTGGGAGAGGGAGGGGCCGTTTTTGGCGCTCTTTGCTACGCATCAAAAAATACCAGTCAGTTACTTTTATTTTTCCTGCATGATCCGGTTCATCTCTGATAGATCTCAGGGGTCTTCAAACTTCTTTGAAGGGAGGTAAATTCTCTCAGCAGAGCTGTGAGAATTCTTATAGTGACTGTGAATAAAAACGTTGCTTTGTATTTTTTATGTCAAATTTAATTATTGTTATGTTACTAATGGGAACAAACCTTTGCTAAAAGTTTTGTTGTTTTAAAGTTTGATGCTATAACTGTTTTTCAGTTCACTATTTCAACTGTCATTTATTCGTTAGTACCTCTTTGAGGCACAGTACGTTTTTTGCTAAAAAAGATTATAACCAAGTTGTAAGTTTTTTGCTAGTGTGTTAAACATGTCTGACTCAGAGGAAGATATCTGTGTCATTTGTTCCAATGCCAAGGTGGAGCCCAATAGAAATTTATGTACTAACTGTATTGATGCTACTTTAAATAAAAGTCAATCTGTACAATGTGAACAAATTTCACCAAACAGCGAGGGGAGAGTTATGCCGACTAACTCGCCTCACGCGGCAGTACCTGCATCTCCCGCCCGGGAGGTGCGTGATATTTTGGCGCCTAGTACATCTGGGCGGCCATTACAGATTACATTACAAGATATGGCTACTGTTATGACTGAAGTTTTGTCTAAATTACCAGAACTAAGAGGCAAGCGTGATCACTCTGGGGTGAGAACAGAGTGCGCTGACAATGCTAGGGCCATGTCTGATACTGCGTCACAGCTCGCAGAGCATGAGGACGGAGAGCTTCATTCTGTGGGTGACGGTTCTGATCCAAACAGATTGGACTCAGATATTTCAAATTTTAAATTTAAATTGGAGAACCTCCGTGTATTACTAGGGGAGGTCTTAGCAGCTCTCAACGATTGTAACACCGTTGCAATACCAGAGAAACTGTGTAGGTTGGATAAATACTTTGCGGTACCGGCGAGTACTGACGTTTTTCCTATACCTAAGAGACTAACTGAAATTGTTACTAAGGAGTGGGATAGACCCGGTGTGCCGTTCTCACCCCCTCCAATATTTAGAAAGATGTTTCCAATAGACGCCACCACTCGGGACTTATGGCAAACGGTCCCCAAGGTGGAGGGAGCAGTTTCTACTTTAGCTAAGCGTACCACTATCCCGGTGGAGGATAGCTGTGCTTTCTCAGATCCAATGGATAAAAAATTAGAGGGTTACCTTAAGAAAATGTTTGTTCAACAAGGTTTTATATTACAACCCCTTGCATGTATCGCGCCGATTACGGCTGCGGCAGCATTTTGGATTGAGTCGCTTGAAGAGAACCTTAGTTCATCTACGCTAGACGACATTACGGACAGGCTTAGAGTCCTTAAACTAGCTAATTCCTTCATTTCGGAGGCCGTAGTACATTTAACCAAACTTACGGCTAAGAACTCAGGATTCGCCATACAGGCACGTAGGGCGCTGTGGCTAAAATCCTGGTCAGCTGATGTTACTTCTAAGTCCAAATTACTTAATATACCTTTCAAGGGGCAGTCTTTATTTGGGCCCGGTTTGAAAGAGATTATCGCTGACATTACAGGAGGTAAGGGCCACGCCCTACCTCAAGACAAAGCCAAAGCTAAGGCTAGACAGTCTAATTTTCGTCCCTTTCGGAACTTTAAAACAGGAGCAGCATCAACCTCCACTGCACCAAAACAGGAAGGAGCTGTTGCTCGTTACAGGCAAGGCTGGAAGCCTAACCAGTCCTGGAACAAGAGCAAGCAGGCCAGGAAACCTGCTGCTGCCCCAAAGACAGCATGAACCGAGAGCCCCCGATCCGGGACCGGATCTAGTAGGGGGCAGACTCTCTCTCTTCGCCCAGGCCTGGGCAAGAGATGTTCAGGATCCCTGGGCACTAGAGATCATATCTCAGGGATACCTTCTAGACTTCAAATTATCTCCCCCAAGAGGGAGATTTCATCTGTCAAGGTTGTCAACAAACCAGATAAAGAAAGAAGCGTTTCTACGCTGCGTACAAGATCTGTTAATAATGGGAGTGATCCATCCGGTTCCGCGGTCGGAACAAGGACAAGGGTTCTACTCAAACCTGTTTGTAGTTCCCAAAAAAGAGGGAACTTTCAGGCCAATCTTAGATTTAAAGATTCTAAACAAATTCCTAAGAGTTCCATCGTTCAAAATGGAAACTATTCGGACAATCTTACCCATGATCCAAGAGGGTCAGTACATGACCACAGTGGATTTAAAGGATGCTTACCTTCACATACCGATCCACAAAGATCATCACCGGTATCTAAGGTTTGCCTTCTTAGACAGGCACTACCAGTTTGTAGCTCTTCCATTCGGATTGGCTACGGCTCCAAGAATCTTCACAAAGGTTCTGGGTGCCCTTCTGGCGGTACTAAGACCGCGAGGGATTTCGGTAGCTCCATACCTAGACGACATTCTAATACAAGCTTCAAGCTTTCAAACTGCCAAGTCTCATACAGAGTTGGTTCTGGCATTTCTAAGGTCGCATGGATGGAAAGTGAACGAAAAGAAGAGTTCTCTCTTTCCTCTCACAAGAGTTCCATTCTTGGGGACTCTTATAGATTCTGTAGAAATGAAGATTTACCTGACAGAGGACAGGTTAACAAAGCTTCAAAATGCATGCCGTGTCCTTCATTCCATTCAACACCCGTCAGTAGCTCAATGCATGGAGGTGATCGGCTTAATGGTAGCGGCAATGGACATAGTACCTTTTGCACGCCTACACCTCAGACCTCTGCAATTATGCATGCTAAGTCAGTGGAATGGGGATTACTCAGATTTGTCCCCTACTCTGAATCTGAATCAAGAGACCAGAAATTCTCTTCTATGGTGGCTTCATCGGCCACACCTGTCCAGGGGGATGCCATTCAGCAGGCCAGACTGGACAATTGTAACAACAGACGCCAGCCTACTAGGTTGGGGCGCTGTCTGGAATTCTCTGAAGGCTCAGGGACTATGGAATCAGGAGGAGAGTCTCCTTCCAATAAACATTCTGGAATTGAGGGCAGTTCTCAATGCCCTTCTAGCTTGGCCCCAATTAACAACTCGGGGGTTCATCAGGTTTCAGTCGGACAACATCACGACTGTAGCTTACATCAACCATCAGGGAGGGACAAGAAGCTCCCTAGCAATGGTGGAAGTATCAAAGATAATTCGCTGGGCAGAGTCTCACTCTTGCCACCTGTCAGCAATCCACATCCCGGGAGTGGAGAACTGGGAGGCGGATTTCTTGAGTCGCCAGACTTTTCATCCGGGGGAGTGGGAGCTTCATCCGGAGGTCTTTGCCCAAATACTTCGACGTTGGGGCAAACCAGAGATAGATCTCATGGCGTCTCGCCAGAACGCCAAACTTCCTCGCTACGGGTCCAGATCCAGGGATCCGGGAGCGGTTCTGATAGATGCTTTGACAGCACCTTGGAACTTCGGGATGGCTTATGTGTTTCCACCCTTTCCGCTGCTTCCTCGATTGATTGCCAAAATCAAGCAGGAGAGAGCATCAGTGATTCTAATAGCGCCTGCATGGCCACGCAGGACTTGGTATGCAGATCTAGTGGACATGTCATCCTGTCCGCCTTGGTCTCTACCTCTAAGACAGGACCTTCTGATACAGGGTCCATTCAAACATCAAAATCTAACTTCTCTGAAGCTGACTGCTTGGAAATTGAACGTTTGATTTTATCAAAACGTGGTTTTTCTGAGTCGGTTATTGATACCCTGATACAGGCTAGGAAGCCTGTTACCAGAAAGATTTACCATAAAATATGGCGTAAATACCTATACTGGTGCGAATCCAAACATTACTCCTGGAGTAAGGTTAGGATCTCTAGGATATTGTCTTTTCTACAAGAAGGATTAGAAAAGGGTTTATCAGCTAGTTCATTAAAGGGACAGATTTCAGCTCTGTCCATCTTGTTACACAGGCGTCTGTCAGAAAATCCAGACGTCCAGGCTTTTTGTCAGGCTTTAGCTAGGATCAAGCCTGTGTTTAAAGCTGTTGCTCCGCCATGGAGTTTAAACTTAGTTCTTAACGTTTTACAGGGTGTTCCATTTGAACCCCTTCATTCCATTGATATAAAATTGTTATCTTGGAAAGTTCTGTTTTTAATGGCTATTTCCTCGGCTCGAAGAGTCTCTGAGTTATCAGCCTTACATTGTGATTCTCCTTATCTGATTTTTCACTCAGACAAGGTAGTTCTGCGTACTAAACCTGGGTTCTTACCTAAGGTGGTCACTAACAGGAATATCAATCAAGAGATTGTTGTTCCATCCTTGTGTCCAAATCCTTCTTCAAAGAAGGAACGTCTTCTACACAATCTGGATGTAGTTCGTGCCCTCAAGTTCTACTTGCAGGCAACTAAAGATTTTCGCCAAACTTCTTCCCTGTTTGTCGTTTATTCTGGACAGAGGAGCGGTCAAAAAGCTTCTGCTACCTCTCTCTCTTTTTGGCTTCGTAGCATAATACGTTTAGCCTATGAGACCGCTGGTCAGCAGCCTCCTGAAAGAATTACAGCTCACTCCACTAGAGCTGTGGCTTCCACTTGGGCCTTTAAGAATGAGGCCTCTGTTGAACAGATTTGCAAGGCTGCAACTTGGTCTTCGCTTCATACTTTTTCCAAATTTTACAAATTTGACACTTTTGCTTCTTCGGAGGCTATTTTTGGGAGAAAGGTTCTTCAGGCAGTGGTTCCTTCTATATAATGAGCCTGCCTATCCCTCCCGTCATCCGTGTACTTTTGCTTTGGTATTGGTATCCCAGAAGTAATGATGACCCGTGGACTGATCACACATAACAGAAGAAAACATAATTTATGCTTACCTGATAAATTCCTTTCTTCTGTTGTGTGATCAGTCCACGGCCCGCCCTGTTTTTAAGGCAGGTAAATATCTTTTAAATTATACTCCAGTCACCACTTCACCCTTGGTTACTCCTTTCTCGTTGATTCTTGGTCGAATGACTGGGACTGACGTAGAGGGGAGGAGCTATATGCAGCTCTGCTGGGTGAATCCTCTTGCATTTCCTGTTGGGGAGGAGTTATATCCCAGAAGTAATGATGACCCGTGGACTGATCACACAACAGAAGAAAGGAATTTATCAGGTAAGCATAAATTATGTTTTTAAACAACATTCCAATTTACTTCTATTATCTAATTTGCTTCATTCTTTAGATATCCTTTGTTGAAGAAATAGCAATGCACATGGGTCAGCCAATCACACAAGGCATCTATGTGCTGCAACCAATCAGCAGCTACTGAGCATATCTAGATATATTTTTTTTAAGCAAAGTATATCAAGAGAATGAAGCAAATAAGATAATAGAAGTACATTAGAAAGTTGTTTAAAATCACATGCTCTTTCTAAATCATGAAAGAAAAAAATTGGGGTTCATGTCACTTTAATTATTGCCCTGTTGTTTGTATTTAACAGTGTTTAACCCCCGCCAAGGGCTTAAACTAGTAAATCGGCTACAGAGCTGGTGAGCCAATGACACAAGATATATGTGTAGCCAGCTAGCTCCAGGTAAACGGCATTGCTGCATAAACTATCTGTACCAAAAAAAGTTACATTTTGACTTCTTTCCTATGAAGTTGATCAAGAGCGATACTACTGATTTATGGCCTTTCTCTAATATACCGAAAAAAATATTCTCTTGCAGGATGCCTTAGGATATCACTGTGACCGAGGTCTGCTGTCCTCTTTTGTAGGCTGGATAGTGGCTGGAAACATAACGCCTTCTTTTATAGATTCAAACTACAATCCGTCTCAGGTGAGAACTTATTGTGTAACTGTGTATTCATTTCATTAGCTGTGAGATAAATGAATAGAATGGGAGCACCCAGAATTCATTTAGCCACTAAGACAGAATTTGAGAAATGCATTGGTGGTAACGTAGTTCAACAGTTTTTTCAGTTGACTGCATCTTGAACCAAAACAAATAATAAAAATGAGTTGGGTTAGTATGCTATGTTTTCTGAAATACATTTTAGGGCAAGCAAAGCATGGAGGAAACTTGCTGTGCAGGGAATTTATAGATAAAGAATCATTAATCAAGAAAGCTCTAATAGAGTTGAGTGTTTTTAATTTATTTCTGGTCTAATCTAATGCTTTTTTTTATCTTTATCTAGGATTTTTTTAGGTTTGTCAACAATACAGTGTTTGTTTTAAATTTTTTTATTTGTATTATATTTGCAAATAATACAGTAATATAGCAGTATAAGACATACAGGCCCAGTGTACAAGTGGACTGCACTATGATTACTGCACAACTTGATATTACAAGTCTATGGTAAAGAAGAATAACCAGAGAATGTCGCGGCTGACATCCCTTTAGCACGCCTTATACTTTCAATCGATATTGCAACCTCACTAAACATCACTAATATTACTCATATTACTGCTAAAAAACAGCACTAGTTGAGACCTTAAGTAAAGTGATACGTCTAGAAGAAAAGTTTCACAAAACACATGTAAAGCATATTAAATTTAAAGCATTACACTCATATACTGTATATGTATACATATTACTTAAATGGATATGGTATATATCAAGGTGTTTGACTGGGAAGGGCTCAACAGTGTGTGTATGTATGTGTGTGTGTATATATATATATATATATATATATATATATATATATATGTGTGTGTGTGTGTATGTATACATGTGTATTTATGTGGTTATATATTAAAATATGTATGTGCACACACATACATACGTGTGTGTGTGTGTGTGTATACATACACACATATATATATATATATATATGTGTGTGTGTATATGTGTGTGTATATATATATATATATATATATATATATATATAGTATTTCTTAAAGCATATTCGGCTTTAGAGCAGTTGTCCTAGTGCAGCTTCAGGATAGCGCAGGAGTTAAACAGAAAAGTCTTTTGTAGCACACCCCATAGTATTCTATGGGGAAAGGGAGTTACTCAGTTCACATTATCTGACCCCCAAATGTTAGTGCGTCTTTCGTTTGCACGCTAACATTTTACTTTCAACTTGCTATACCAGCACAAACATAGCAGTTCTTTTGATTTAACTTGAACGCATTTAGCTTATATTTCTTTCTAATGACACGATGAGTCCACGGATCATCATTAATTATTGTTGGGAATATCACTCCTGCCCAGCAGGAAGTGGCAAAGAACACCACAGCAAGGCTATTAAATATCACCTTCCTTCTATCCCAACCCAGTCATTCTCTTTGCCTACGTTAGAGCAAGGAAGTGGTAAAGTTAGGTGTTAGTAAAAGATTCTTCAATCAAGAGTTTATTATTTTTTAAGTAGTACAAGATTGTGCTGCTTTGTTCTGGGGCGTAGCCGTAATCCATATCAGTCTCTTCAGTAGAGCAGTGGTGGCTTTAGAGCAATGGGGACTTGTAGGACATAATTCTCACTGCGCCTCCCATATATTTAAGCTGCCCTAATCCTGATAGCCTCAGTCTTCATCTCTTTTCTCTTGTAAGGTGTATCCAGTCCACGGATCATCCATTACTTGTGGGGATATTCTCCTTCCCAACAGGAAGTTGCAAGAGGATCACCCACAGCAGAGCTGCTATATAGCTCCTCCCCTAACTGCCATACCCAGTCATTCTCTTGCAACTCTCGACAAGCATGGAAGTAGTAAGAGAGAAGTGGTGAAACGTAGTTGTTTTTTTTTCTTCAATCAAAAGTTTGTTATTTTAAATGGTACCGGAGTTGTACTATTTTTGTCCCAGGCATAAAAAATAGAAGAAGAATCTGCCTGTGATCTCTATGATCTTATCAGGTTGTAACTAAGATCCATTGCTGTTCTCACACATAACTGAAGAGAGAGGTAACTTCAGCTGGGGAATGACGTGCAGGTTATCCTGCTATGAGGTATGTGCAGTTAAAAAATTTTTCTAGAGATGTAAATGCTAGAAAATGCTGCTGATACCAGATTTATGTAAGGTAAGCCTGAATACAGTGATTTAATAGCGACTGGTATCATGCTTACTGTCAGAGGTAATACTCTTATAAATTTTTAATTCCTGTTATATAAAACGTTTGCTGGAAGTGTTTAAACGTTTTTATATATGTTTTGGTGATAAAACTTTATTGGGGCCTAGTTCTTTTCCACATGGCTGTCTTAAATTTGCCTAGAAACAGTTTTCTTAGGCTTTCCACTGTTTAGACATGAGTGGGAGGGGCCTAATTAAGCGCTTTATTGCGCAGTAAATTTTACAGACTGAGACATCCAGCTTTCCTCATGGAGTCCCCTGAATGCTATAGGACATCTCTAAAGGGCTCTTAGGCTTTCCAAAGTCGTTTGTTTGGGAAGGTAGGGCCACAGCAGAGCTGTGGCAGTTTGTTGTGACTGTTAAAAAACGTCTATATCGTTTTTTGATCCGTGTTTTGAACTAAGGGGTTAATCATCCATTTGCAAGTGGGTGCAATGCTCTGTTAGATTATTATACACACTGTAAAAATTTCGTTTGATTTACTGCTTTTTTCACTGTTTTTCAAATTCTGACCTTTTTTATTTTTCTTAAAGGCACAGTACCGTTTTTATTTTTTGCTTGTTAACTTGCTTTAAAGTGTTTTCCAAGCTTGCTGGTCTCATTGCTAGTCTGTTTAAACATGTCTGACATAGAGGAAACTCCTTGTTCATTATGTTTAGAATCCATGGAGGAACCCCCTCTTAGAATGTGTACCAAATGTACTGATTACACTTTAAGCAATAAAGATCATATTCTGTCTTTAAAAAATTTATCACCAGAGGAATCTGACAAGGGGAAGTTATGCCGACTAACTCGCCCCACGTGTCAGACCCTTTGACTCACGCTCAAATGTACATCTAGTGCGCCCATAGCGTTTACTTTACAAGACATGGCGGCGGTCATGGATAATACACTGTCAGCGGTATTATCCAGACTACCTGGGTTTCGAGGAAAGCGAGACAGCTCTGGAGTTAGAAGAAATACAGAGCATACTGACACTTTAAGAGCTATGTCTGATACTCCCTCACAATATGCAGAAGCTAAGGAAGGAGAACTTCTTTCTGTGGGTGATGTTTCTGACTCAGGGAAGAGGATTCAAACTGATTCTGATATGTCAACATTTAAATTTAAGCTTGAACACCTCCGCGTATTGCTCAGGGAGGTTTTAGCTGCTCTGAATGCCTGTGATACAATTGCAGTGCCAGAGAAATTGTGTAGATTGGATAAATACTATGCAGTGCCGGTGTGCACTGATGTTTTTCCAATACCTAAAAGGTTTACAGAAATTATTACTAAGGAATGGGATAGACCAGGTGTGCCGTTCTCTCCCCCTCCTATTTTTAAGAAAATGTTTCCAATAGATGCCACCACACGGGACTTATGGCAGACAGTCCCTAAGGTGGAGGGAGCAGTTTCTACCCTAGCTAAGCGTACTACTATCCCTGTCGAGGACAGTTGTGCTTTCTCAGATCCAATGGATAAAAAGTTAGAGGGTTACCTTAAGAAAATGTTTATTCAACAAGGTTTTATTCTACAGCCCCTTGCATGCATTGCCCCAGTCACTGCTGCTGCGGCTTTAGGTTTGAGTCTCTGGAAGAGGCTTTACAGGTAGAGACCCCATTGGATGACATACTTCACAAGCTTAGAGCACTTAAGCTAGCCAATTCATTTGTTTCTGATGCCATTGTTCATTTGACTAAACTAACGGCTAAGAATTCTGGTTTTGCTATTCAGGCACGCAGGGCGCTATGGCTTAAATCATGGTCAGCTGACGTTACTTCAAAGTCTAAGCTGCTTAACATTCCCTTCAAGGGGCAAACCCTATTCGGGCCTGGTTTGAAGGAGATCATTTCTGATATCACTGGAGGAAAAGGTCATGCCCTTCCTCAGGATAGGTCCAAATCAAGGGCCAATCAGACTAATTTTCGTGCCTTTCGAAACTTCAAGACGCTTTTCGCCCAGGCTTGGGCAAGAGATGTCCAGGATCCCTGGGCGTTGGAAATTGTATCCCAGGGATATCTTCTGGACTTCAGAGCTTCTCCTCCAAAAGGGAGATTTCACCTTTCACAATTATCTGCAAACCAGATAGAGAGAGGCATTCTTACACTGTCTTCAAGACCTCCTAGTTATGGGAGTGATCCATCCAGTTCCAAAGGAGGAACAGGGACAGGGATTTTACTCAAATCTGTTTGTGGTTCCCAAAAAAGAGGAACCTTCAGACCAATTTTAGATCTCAAGATTTTAAGCAAATTCCTCAGAGTTCCATCATTCAAGATGGAGACTATTCGTACCATCCTACCTATGATCCAGGAGGGTCAATACATGACTACAGTGGATATAAAGGATGCTTATCTTCACATTCCGATACACAAAGATCATCATCGGTTTCTCAGGTTTGCCTTCCTAGACAGGCATTACCAGTTTGTAGCTTTTGGGTTAGCTACAGCCCCAAGAATCTTTACGAAGGTTCTGGGGTCACTTCTGGCGGTCCTAAGACCGCGGGGCATAGCAGTGGCCCCTTATTTAGACGACATCCTGATACAGGCGTCAAATTTCCAAATTGCCAAGTCTCATACAGACATAGTTCTGGCATTTCTGAGGTCGCATGGGTGGAAGGTGAACGAAGAAAAGAGTTCTCTATCCCCTCTCACAAGAGTCTCCTTTCTGGGAACTCTAATAGATTCTGTAGAAATGAGGATTTACCTGACACAGTCCAGGTTATCAAAACTTCTAAATTCTTGCCGTGTTCTTTATTCCACTTCTCGCCCTTCGGTGGCTCAGTGTATGGAAGTAATCGGCTTAATGGTAGCGGCAATGGACATAGTGCCGTTTGCACGCCTACATCTCAGACCGCTGCAACTCTGCATGCTCAGTCAGTGGAATGGGGATTACACAGATTTGTCCCCTCTACTAAATCTGGATCAAGAGACCAGGGATTCTCTTCTCTGGTGGCTATCTCGGGTCCATCTGTCCAAAGGTATGACCTTTCGCAGGCCAGATTGGACAATTGTAATGACAGATGCCAGCCTTCTAGGCTGGGGGGCAGTCTGGAACTCCCTGAAGTCTCAGGGATCGTGGACTCAGGAGTAGACACTCCTGCCAATAAACATTCTGGAACTGAGAGCAATATTCAATGCTCTTCAGGCTTGGCCTCAGCTAGCGACAATGAGGTTCATCAGATTTCAGTCGGACAACATCACGACTGTGGCTTACATCAACCATCAAGGGGGAACAAGAAGTTCCCTAGCGATGTTAGAAGTCTCAAAGATAATTCGCTGGGCAGAGATTCACTCTTGCCACCTATCAGCTATCCATATCCCAGGTGTAGAGAACTGGGAGGCGGATTTTCTAAGTCGTCAGACTTTTCATCCGGGGGAGTGGGAACTCCGTCCGGAGGTGTTTGCACAATTGATTCATCGTTGGGGCAAACCAGAACTGGATCTCATGGCGTCTCGCCAGAACGCCAAACTTCCTTGTTACGGATCCAGGTCCAGGGATCCCAAGGCGACGCTGATAGATGCTCTAGCAGCACCTTGGTCTTTCAACCTGGCTTATGTATTTCCACCGTTTCCTCTGCTCCATCGTCTGATTGCCAAAATCAAGCAGGAGAGAGCATCAGTGATCTTGATAGCGAATGCGTGGCCACGCAGGACTTGGTATGCAGATCTGGTGGACATGTCATCCTTTCCACCATGGACTCTGCCGTTGAGACAGGACCTTCTACTTCATGGTCCTTTCAACCATCCAAATCTTATTTCTCTGAGACTGACTGCCTGGAGATTGAACGCTTGATTTTATCAAAGCGTGGCTTCTCCGAGTCAGTCATTGATACCTTAATTCAGGCACGAAAGCTGGTCACCAGGAAAATCTATCATAAGATATGGCGTATATATCTTTATTGGTGTGAATCCACGGGTTACTCATGGAGTAAAGTCAGGATTCCCACGATATTATCTTTTCTCCAAGAAGAATGGAAAAAGGATTGTCAGCTAGTTCCTTAAAGGGACAGATTTCTGCTCTGTCTATTCTTTTGCACAAGCATCTGGCGGATGTTCCAGACGTCCAGGCATTTTGTCAGGCTTTAGTTGTAATCAAGCCTGTGTTTAAACCTGTTGCTCCGCCATGGAGTTTAAATTTGGTTCTTAAAGTTCTTCAAGGGGTTCCGTTTGAACCTCTTCATTCCATAGATATCAAACTTTTATCTTGGAAAGTTCTAATTTTGGTAGCTATTTCCTCGGCTCATAGAGTTTCCGAGTTATCTGCCTTACAATGTGATTCCCCTTATCTGATCTTCCATGCAGATAAGGTAGTTTTGTGTACCAAACCTGGGTTTTTACCTAAGGTGGTATCTAATAAGACATACTTCTTAGCCAAAGAGAAGTTAATACACTTGGCTTATGAGACTGCTGGACAGCAGCCTCCTGAAAGGATTACAGTTCATTCCACTAGAGCTGTGGCTTGCAAATGGGCCTTTAAAAATGAGGCTTCTGTTGAACAGATTTGCAAGGCGGCGACTTGGTCTTCGCTTCATACTTTTTCAAAATTCTATAAATTTTATACTTTTGCTTCTTCGGGGGCTATTTTTGGGAGAAAGGTTTTACAGACAGTGGTACCTTCCGTTTAAGTACCTGCCTTGTCCCTCCCTTCATCCGTGTACTTTAGCTTTGGTATTGGTATCCCACAAGGAATGGATGATCCGTGGACTGGATACACCTTACAAGAGAAAACATAATTTATGCTTACCTGATAAATTTATTTCTCTTGTGGTGTATCCAGTCCACGGCCCGCCCTGTCATTTTTAAGGCAGGTATTTCTCCAACATTGATGTGTCCGGTCCACGGCGTCATCCTTACTTGTGGCAATATCTCTTCCCCAACAGGAAATGGCAAAGAGTCCCAGCAAAGCTGGCCATATAGTCCCTCCTAGGCTCCGCCCACCCCAGTCATTCTCTTTGCCGTTGCACAGGCAACATCTCCACAGAGATGGTTAAGAGTATGTGGTGTTTAGTTGTAGTTTTTTTTATTCTACTATCAAGAGTTTGTTATTTTAAAATAGTGCTGGTATGTACTATTTACTCTGAAACAGAAAAGGATGAAGATTTCTGTTTGTGAGAGGAAGATGATTTTAGCAGACAGTAACTAAAATCGATTGCTGTTTCCACATAGGACTGTTGAGATGAAGTAACTTCAGTTGGGGGGAAACAGTTAGCAGACTTTTCTGCTTAAGGTATGACTAGCCATATTTCTAACAAGACTGTGTAATGCTGGAAGGCTGTCATTTCCCCTCATGGGGACCGGTAAGCCATTTTCTTAGTTTCAAACAGAATAAAGGGCTTAATATGGGCTATAAAACTGGTAGACACTTTTATGGGCTAAATCGATTGCTTTATTTGGACATTTTATACATGTTTATGCTGATAATTCACACTTATAAATTTGGGGAACGTTTTTTAACGTCAGGCACTATGTTAGACACCTTTTCCAGTCAGGGAGGGCCTTCCCAGTTGTAGGCTGAGCCTCATTTTCGCGCCATTACTGCGCAGTTGTTTTTGAGAGCAAGACATGCAGATGCATGTGTGAGGACCTGAAAGTAGTTGGAAAAGTTTCTAGAAGGCGTCATTTGGTATCGTATTCCCCTCTGGGCTTGGTAAAGTCACAGCAAAGGCTGTAGCTGGGACTGTATAGGGGTTAAATTTGTAAACGGCTCCGGTTCCGTTATTTTAAGGGTTAAAGCTCTGAAAATTGGTGTGCAATATTTTTAAGGCTTTAAGACACTGTGGTGAAATTTTGGTAAATTTTGAACAATTCCTTCATACTTTTTCACATATTCAGTAATAAAGTGTGCTCTGTTTAAAATTTAAAGAGACAGTAACGGTTTTGTTTTAAAACGTTTTTTGGGCTTTATTGACAAGTTTAAGCCTGTTTAACATGTCTGTGCCTTCGGATAAGCTATGTTCTATATGTATGAAAGTAGAGCTGCAACAACTAATCGTCATAATCGATAATAATCGATTATGAAAATAGTTGTCAACGAATCTCATAATCGATTAATCGATTAGTTGGTTTGCAATTAGTTGGTCTGTGCACAACACCAGCTGCTTCACTCCAATGAACTCCTGCATATGGTATTGTGTTTTATGGTTATGTCCGTAGCCTAAAGGACGTCTACAGACGTCTACTTTTCACTTTTTCAGGACAGTATACGTTTATAACTACCCCTGGCTTATGTACAACCCAGATATAATAGTCATCATTTGTATTGTTTATATTAAATCTGGTGATTTGGAACTATGCTTTGCATGATATAGTGCTGAGCTTGTTATTTACACCTTGCCCCTAGATTGATGGGAGTTATTTAAATTGATGTGCACTATTATCTGTTTGCACAATTATTAGCGTATTGCTTGCTATTGCTGATTATATGTACTGTATAAATAAATGTGTAAGGCTTTGTCCTGTTATTGATATACAGTCCTTAGCGCTTCTGATTTTGTTTTTTATTGTTCTTTTATATTTTTAATAAATTGTGATAATATGTACCAGATTCAACCTTTATAAGTATATATTCGTTATTTTTAGAGCGGACTAGATATTTCCCCTAACCTTATAGCTGGTTATTTACCACTGCATATAGATATTCAAGATATTTTTATGTTAGAATGAAGTCAATGGTTACTTTATTGAGAGGCCCCTTGCCAAGGTAGAAAACACTTAGCATTGGTGAAGAGCTAACAAAGATAAATATCCGACTTTGGTGAAATTGGCAAAACCCTACTTATACACCTCAACAGCCTTTTCTCTGCTGCAGGAAATATAGCTGCAAACAGAGAACCAGCCTTAGCCAGAAGCATGTGGACAGGTTGAGATTTTTGCATTTCAATGCAAAGTTTCTGAAAGAGTGAATAACAGAATGTTATTAACAGTGATAGTCTAACTCTTTCTAGTTCTACCTCTGTTCAAACAGTTTGTGGTTTTGTTTTGTTTAATTATAAAACTGTGCTCTGCTGCTTAAAAATTGAAGAAACAGTTGTGTTAATGTAAAGTTTTAGTCTGAAGTTTATATTTGTAACACTCATCATGTGGATTTTATTTAGAACATAGAAAACTATTATTGATTCTCTTTTTATCCGATTAGTCGATTAATCGAAAAAATAATCGGCCGATTAATCGATTATGAAAATAATCGTTAGTTGCAGCCCTATATGAAAGCCAATGTGTCTCCCTATTCAAAATTGTGTGATAATTGTGCCATAGCGTCCAAACAAAGTAAGGACAGTACTGCCACAGATAATGAAATTGCCCAAGATGATTCCTCAGATGAGGGGAGTAGACATGATACTACATCATCTCCTACTGTGTCTACAACAGTTTTGCCCACGCAGGAGGCCCCTAGTACATCTAGCGCGCCAATGCTTATTACCATGCAACAATTGACGGCTGTAATGGATAACTCCATAGCAAATATTTTATCCAAAATGCCTGCATATCAGAGAAAGCGTGATTGCTCTGTTTTAAACACTGAAGAGCAGGAGGGCGCTGATGATAATTGTTCTGTCATACCCTCACACCAATCTGAAGTGGCCATGAGGGAGGTTTTGTCAGATGGGGAAATTTCAGATTCAGGAAAAATTTCTCAACAAGCTGAACCTGATGTTGTGACATTTAAATTTAAATTAGTACATCTCCGCGCACTGCTTAAGGAGGTGTTATCTACTCTGGATGATTGTGACAACTTGGTCATTCCAGAGAAATTATGCAAGATGGACAAGTTTCTAGAGGTTCCGGTGCACCCCGACGCTTTTCCTATACCCAAGCGGGTGGCGGACATAGTGAATAAGGAGTGGGAGAAGCCCGGCATACCTTTTGTTCCCCCCCCCCCTATATTTAAGAAATTATTTCCTATGGTCGACCCCAGAAAGGACTTATGGCAGACAGTACCTAAGGTCGAGGGGGCAGTTTCTACTCTAAACAAGCGAACTACTATCCCTATCGAGGATAGTTGTGCTTTCAAAGATCCTATGGATAAAAAATTGGAAGGTTTGCTTAAAAAGATTTTTGTACAGCAGGGTTACCTTCTACAACCCATTTCGTGCATTGTTCCTGTCACTACAGCAGCGTGGTTCTGGTTCGAGGAACTAGAAAAGTCGCTCAGTAGAGAGACTCCGTATGAGGAGGTTATGGACAGAGTTCACGCACTTAAGTTGGCTAACTCTTTTATTTTAGATGCCGCTTTGCAATTAGCTAGATTAGCGGCGAAAAATTCAGGGCTTGCAATTGTGGCGCGCAGAGCGCTTTGGCTAAAGTCTTGGTCAGCGGATGTATCATCCAAGGCAAAATTGCTTAACATCCCTTTCAAAGGTAAAACTCTCTTTGGGCCAGAATTGAAAGAGATTATCTCAGACATCACTGGGGGAAAGGGCCACGCTCTTCCCTTCCACAAGATAGGCCTTTCAAGGCCAAGAATAAGTCTAATTTTCGTTCCTTTCGCAATTTCAGGAACGGACCGGCCTCTAATTCTGCATCCTCTAAGCAAGAGGGTAATGCCTCACAGCCCAAACCAACCTGGAAACCTATGCAAGGCTGGAACAAGGCTAAGCAGGCCAAGAAGCCTGCTGCTGCTAACAAAACAGCATGAAGGAGTAGCCCCCGATCCGGGACCGGATCTAGTAGGGGGCAGACTCTCTCTCTTTGCTCAGGCTTGGGCAAGAGATATTCTGGATCCCTGGGCACTAGAAATAGTTTCTCAGGGTTATCTTCTGGAATTCAAGGAACTACCCCCAAGGGGAAGGTTCCACATGTCTCACTTATCCTTAAACCAAATAAAGAGACAGGCGTTCTTATATTGTGTAGAAGACCTGTTAAAGATGGGAGTGATACACCCTGTTCCAATGACGGAACAAGGAATGGGATTTTACTCAAATCTGTTCGTAGTTCCCAAAAAAGAGGGAACCTTCAGACCAATTCTGGATTTAAAGATCCTAAACAAATTTCTCAGGGTACCATCGTTCAAAATGGAAACCATTCGAACGATTCTACCCACTATCCAGGAAGGTCAATTTATGACTACCGTGGATCTAAAGGATGCGTACCTACATATTCCTATCCACAAAGAACATCATCAGTTCCTAAGGTTCGCCTTTCTGGACAAACATTACCAGTTTGTGGCCCTCCCATTCGGGTTAGCCACTGCTCCAAGGATTTTCACAAAGGTACTCGGGTCCCTTCTAGCGGTTCTAAGACCGAGGGGCATTGCAGTAGTACCGTACTTGGACGACATTCTAATACAAGCGTCGTCCCTTTCAAAAGCAAAGGCTCATACAGACATCGTTCTGGCCTTTCTCAGATCTCACGGATGGAAGGTGAACATAGAAAAGAGTTCTCTGTCTCCGTCAACAAGAGTTCCCTTCTTTTTTTTTTTTTTTTTTTAAACATAGAAAATGTTTTAATTCAGGGAAGACAAACAACTATTGATGAGGATTTTACACATGTAACCATCCCAAAATAAGTTTAAAGAGTGTAATTTACTAACAGGCTTCTCAAAAACAAACTGTTTACAAAAGGCACAACTGTAATTTGACTACAGAGCAAAAAACATGAGCAAAGTTTAGGATTAGCACATATAATCCTCTTTTTTTTTTTTTTTTTTTTTTATTGAGGGAATAACAATAACAGACAGGAATCAGTTTGCTCAAACAAACAAATGACACATAGTATATGACAATATAGTTTACATGAACAAAAACAAATGCTGAATAACAAATTTGGGTATAAATCTCTTGTTGTAACAATCATAGTGGACTCGTAGATTGGAATATACACAAAATGGCAGAGCAAACCTCAAAGCACCCTCTTTTTCCCCCATGGAAGCCGAGGCCGCTTTTGGACCTCAGTAAGATGAATGTACTACTCAGAGGGCTTTTAGTTAGTTCAGGCCTGAATGAGGCCTACACTTTATATCCTCCTTCTTATAGCCGCTGGGACCATGGTTAGGTCCAGAAAACTAACACTAAAAGTGAAGGAGATGTAAGAAGAAAGTGAAAAATTAACAATATTTACGTGAGTACTTTACACTACTTCAAGGGAATAAGCTACAGGGACTGGTTCATAATTAAACTTGAACCTTAATAGGTGCCAGCGTATGACTATTCGCATTAAAACAGCTACCAGGAGGTCAATAAGAATGTGAGTCTAAAAGCTGTAGGTTCAAAAAACTTATAATCAGGTGAGGGACACACAGACCCTGAACCTATTGCGACGTGCCAGTAGTGTGATCACATGCATTAGGTACATAAGTGAATAAAACTCTTATACTGAAATGAGAGTGAAAAAGTATCTAGAAGTATTGAACACAGAGTAATAGTCATAAGAAATTCCCGAAGAGCCATTTTTATAAACAAACCAGGACACACTCAGACAAGGCTCCACGGGCAGGGCAGGAACAACACAACTCTGCCAAATAGGGATGTGGAGGATAAGGCGGTTATCCCTTACCACATCTTTAGAAGAGGGAGGAATAAGGAGGGAGAGGGGGGATAGGGTAGGGGGGGGAAGGGGGAGAGGGAGGGGAGAGGAAGGGGGAGGGTTAAAGGGAAGGGATAGGGGGGGAAGAAGAGGAGGGGGAAAGAGGAGGAGGGAAAAGAAGAGGGGGGTAGGGGGGGGTAAGGAGAAGAGGGGAAGAGGGATAGAGGGGGGGGGGCGGATTTAAAGCAGATGATTGACAACTGATCCCTAACATAAGCCCCAGGGTTACTGGGAACAGTAGGTATCTATTCGGATATCAAGAGCAGCCAATGTGATTCTATATGCATGTGTTCCCAGTTATAGTCTCAAACAACATTTCTAAAACATGTTCTCACATTTTCGTATCACATTAGCTGAATAACTGCTTCTAAATAGCACAGACATAGAGTAACCCCTTAAGAGCTATAAAGGTCAGGACTTAGAACATAATGCTCGGGGTCACATTTGACTCAGACCTTTCCTTCACTCCTCACATCCAGTCCTTGGCTACAGCCTGCCGCTTCCACCTTAAAAACATCTCTAAAATTAGACACTTCCTTACACAAGACACAACTAAGATTTTAATCCACTCTCTCATTCTTTCCCGCCTTGATTACTGCAACTCTGTCCTCTCTGGTCTCCCCACCTGCCGCCTAGCTCCTTTACAATCCATAATGAATGCCTCTGCCAGACTCATCTTCCTTACACGTCGCTCTTCATCTGCTGCGCCTCTCTGCCAATCCCTTCACTGGCTTCCTCTTGCCTCTAGGATCAAACACAAAACTCTCACTCTTACATACAAAGCCCTCAACTGCACTGCTCCCCCCTACATCTCAGACCTTGTCTCCAGATACTCTCCCTCCCGTCCCCTTCGCTCTGCTCATGACCTCCTACTCTCCTCCTCTCTTGTCACCTCATCACACTCCCGTTTACAGGACTTCTCCAGACTGGCTCCCATCTTATGGAACTCTCTGCCTCGCTCCACAAGACTCTCTTCTAGTTTTAAAAGCTTCAAGTGCTCCCTAAAGACTCTACTGTTCAGGGACGCATACAACCTACGCTAACCTTTCCTAATACCAGTTCCTCTCCTCCACTGCAATCCCCTGAACCCTCTTAGCATGTAAGCCTAAAAGTCCAGCTGTTTGTAGTTCACCTTCTTAAGAGCTGACTACAACAGTGCAACTCTTGGCAGGGCCCTCTACCCTATAATTGTTTTGTTGTACTCCCCCTTTGTTTATAGCGCTGCGGAATCTGTTGGCGCTCTACAAATACCCGATAATAATAATAATAATAATAATAATAATAATAATGACATTTTAAGGGATCTACATACAAAGACATTTACACTTAGATTCTTGGAGGAGCAGCTAACCAGTTTAGATAAAATATTCAAATATGTTCAGTAAATAATTAGCAGTGGACTAGCTTAAACACATGTTGTACATACATATCAGCTTTTACTGCCGTCATGCAGCCTTCATACAGTAATATCTTGGATAGGGTTAACAATAATACAGACGTACTAATAGGTAAGATCATGCAAAACATGTTGGTTGTAACATAGTGCTATAGCCCTAGACCCAAGACTCAACTTATCCCATGTCTAAGTCTCTTATGTATAGGAGAGTAATAATGATGCAGGTCATGTACGTAGGGCTCGCTTATGCTATTACAGACTGTCAGATGGAGAAGGGCATCCTCGAGAATGAAAAACAGATCCTTTGCTGAAGTCAATGAATATTGTCCCCAGCGGTAGCCCAAGCTGTGTTGGGGTGGGCATATCTGAAAGGACTGGGTAATCGGATGTCCCGGGGCCCAGAGTAGTATCAAACTAACCCACTCCTATTCGCCAGCTCTGGATTCCAATCCGAACAGCCGGGAGAGCGGGAGCGACCAGGGGAAGCCTGTCGGCATGCAATACAAATGGGTCGAGAAGGTAAGTCCCCGGATCAAGCCAGATGATCTCCCCTCTGGTTAGGGACCGGGCAGCATTAGCATTGGGGGAGAAGTGTTGCAGCGGCAACAGATCGAGCTGAGCTTGCAGGTATTCCCTAGTTACCCTCTCCGTTCTCGAACTCCCTCCGTCACACCAAGCATCAGTCGCAGCTCTCCTGATGAGGGCCAAGGGGAGCAGGGAAGGCTCACAGGTATCCGACTGCGCACAAACCACTCCCTGGGGCCTGGAAAACTTCCTCTCTGGATCATTGTAGCTGGAGTCATTCTCACAGGTAGGACCCTCACCGATAATGGGAGTCACAGGAGGCCCAGCTTCCCTCGAGTCTGGGTGTCTGCTAGTCAGTATTAGCCGATCCAGTCTGGAAAGCAGATTGCGGTGATGTTCCTCAAAAAGGGCCAAAACAGCCGTGCGAGTGACCTCCATGTTTACACCACCTCGTGGATAGGCCTCACCTTATGGGATCGGCAAAGAGCTGGGAGAGCGCTCCTTAAACTTGCTCTGTCTTGTGCAGTAGCGTCTCAGGTAGGGGTACAGCACATCTCCAGAATTTGTGGGCTCCAAGGGCAAAAATAACCCCACAAAATATAAGTTGAAGACAGGAGCTATTATCATGTGCGGCTAGTCTCTTCGGCGGTTAGCTCCGCCCCCAAGAGTTCCCTTCTTGGGAACAATAATAGATTCCTTAGAAATGAGGATTTTTCTGACAGATGTCAGAAAGTCAAAACTTCTAAGCACTTGTCAAGTTCTTCACTCTGTTCCACGTCCTTCCATAGCTCAGTGCATGGAAGTAGTAGGGTTGATGGTTTCAGCAATGGACATAGTTCCTTTTGCACAAATTCATCTAAGACCATTACAACTGTGCATGCTCAAACAGTGGAATGGGGACTATACAGACTTGTCTCCAGTGATTCAAGTAGATCAGAAGACCAGAGAGTCACTCCGTTGGTGGCTGACCCTGGACCATCTATCCCAGGGAATGAGCTTCCGCAGACCAGAGTGGGTCATTGTCACGACCGACGCCAGTCTAGTGGGCTGGGGCGCGGTCTGGGAATCCCTGAAAGCTCAGGGACTATGGTCTCGGGAAGAGTCTCTTCTCCCGATAAACATTCTGGAACTAAGAGCGATCTTCAATGCTCTCAGGGCTTGGCCTCAGCTTGCAAAGGCCAGATTCATAAGATTCCAATCAGACAACATGACGACTGTTGCGTATATCAATCATCAGGGGGGAACAAGGAGTTCCCTAGCGATGAAAGAAGTGACCAAAACAATACAATGGGCGGAGGATCACTCCTGCCATCTATCTGCGATCCACATCCCAGGTGTGGAAAACTGGGAAGCGGATTATCTGAGTCGTCAGACTTTCCATCCGGGGGAGTGGGAACTCCACCCGGAGATCTTTGCCCAGTTGACTCAATTATGGGGCATTCCAGACATGGATCTGATGGCGTCTCGTCAGAACTTCAAGGTTCCTTGCTACGGGTCCAGATCCAGGGATCCCAAGGCGACTCTAGTGGATGCACTAGTAGCACCTTGGACCTTCAACCTAGCTTATGTGTTTCCACCGTTTCCTCTCATTCCCAGGCTGGTAGCCAGGATCAAACAGGAGAGGGCCTCGGTGATCTTGATAGCTCCTGCGTGGCCACGCAGGACTTGGTATGCAGACCTGGTGAATATGTCATCGGTTCCACCATGGAAGCTACCTTTGAGACAGGACCTTCTTGTTCAGGGTCCATTCGAACATCCAAATCTGGTCTCCCTCCAGCTGACGGCTTGGAGATTGAACGCTTGATTCTATCAAAGCGTGGGTTTTCAGATTCTGTGATAGATACTCTGGTTCAGGCCAGAAAACCGGTAACTAGAAAGATTTACCATAAAATATGGAAAAGATATATCTGTTGGTGTGAATCCAAGGGATTCCCATGGAATAAGATAAAAATTCCTAAGATTCTTTCCTTTCTGCAAGAAGGTTTGGATAAAGGATTATCTGCAAGTTCTCTAAAGGGACAGATTTCTGCTTTATCTGTCTTACTACACAAACGACTGGCAGCTGTGCCAGATGTTCAAGCATTTGTTCAGGCTCTGGTTAGGATCAAGCCTGTTTACAGACCTTTGACTCCTCCCTGGAGTCTAAATCTAGTTCTTTCAGTTCTTCAAGGGGTTCCGTTTGTACCTCTACATTCCATAGATATTAAGTTATTATCTTGGAAAGTTTTGTTTTTGGTTGCTATTTCTTCTGCTAGAAGAGTTTCAGAGTTATCTGCTCTGCAGTGTACTCCGCCCTATCTGGTGTTCCATTCAGATAAGGTTGTTTTGCGTACTAAGCCTGGTTTTCTTCCAAAGGTTGTTTCCAACAAGAATATTAACCAGGAGATAGTTGTACCTTCTTTGTGTCCGAAACCAGTTTCAAAGAAGGAACGTTTGCTACACAATTTAGATGTAGTCCGTGCTCTAAAATTCTACTTAGAAGCTACAAAAGAATTCAGACAAACATCTTCTCTGTTTGTCGTCTATTCTGGTAAAAGGAGAGGTCAAAAAGCAACTTCTACCTCTCTTTCCTTTTGGCTTAAAAGCATCATCCGATTGGCTTATGAGACTGCCGGACGGCAGCCTCCTGAAAGAATCACAGCTCACTCCACTAGGGCTGTGGCTTCCACATGGGCCTTCAAGAACGAGGCTTCTGTTGATCAGATATGTAAGGCAGCGACTTGGTCTTCACTGCACACTTTTGCCAAATTTTACAAATTTGATACTTTTGCTTCTTCGGAGGCTATTTTTGGGAGAAAGGTTTTGCAAGCCGTGGTGCCTTCCGTTTAGGTAACCTGATTTGCTCCCTCCCTTCATCCGTGTCCTAAAGCTTTGGTATTGGTTCCCACAAGTAAGGATGACGCCGTGGACCAGACACACCAATGTTGGAGAAAACAGAATTTATGCTTACCTGATAAATTACTTTCTCCAACGGTGTGTCCGGTCCACGGCCCGCCCTGTTTTTTTTAATCAGGTCTGATGAATTATTTTCTCTAACTACAGTCACCACGGTACCATATGGTTTCTCCTATATTTTTCCTCCTGTCCGTCGGTCGAATGACTGGGGTGGGCGGAGCCTAGGAGGGACTATATGGCCAGCTTTGCCTGGACTCTTTGCCATTTCCTGTTGGGGAAGAGATATTCCCACAAGTAAGGATGACGCCGTGGACCGGACACACCGTTGGAGAAAGTAATTTATCAGGTAAGCAAAAATTCAGTTTTTTTAACTGTAAACTAAAGTCACCACTGCACCCTATGGTTTCTCCTTTCTCTTGCTTGTCTGCGGTCGAATGACTGGATATGGCAGTTAGGGGAGGAGCTATATAGCAGCTCTGCTGTGGGTGATCCTCTTGCAACTTCCTGTTCGGAAGGAGAATATCCCCACAAGTATTGGATGATCCGTGGACTGGATACACCACAAGAGAAATAAATTTATCAGGTAAGCATAAATTATGTTTTTCCACATGTCCATGTGAGGGAGAGGACCTCTCAAACCTAGTGAGCTGCCTGGCAGATTTATGAGGTAAGTGATGACTTTATGTTTTCTGGGACTAGTAAAGAGAAAAGGACTTTTTATTCATTAGGGAAAAAATATGGCATTTTATTATTTTCCTGGAATGATACAGTAATCCTAATGTGCTTAAGGGGATTATATACGGCAGCATTTGCAGGCACTGGGGACTTGAGGAGATAGACTCAATGTTGGTGATACTCTGTTAGTTATTTATTACAGAGCTTTACATAAAATGTTGACTGACACGTTAATTTTGACACGCCCACGATGGGCGGGGCTTTGTGGTGGTAGAATTATCTGTTGCACACATATTTTCTCTCAATTACGGTATATGAATGAGAGAAATCTGGCTACTTGCCGTTTTTAGTTAAAATGGATAAAAGATAGTTTAACATTATTTACAACAGCTCTGTTTTGGTTCCGGTTTTCATATACATTATCTCAGCAGAGATAAGCTGAGGTGTAGAAGCTGTTTGAAGTGTGTTGAATCTTTATTTTGCAGTAAAAAATAAAGCAATTACTTTTTGTCAGTTCAAAAATAAATCAGTTAAGTTTTTTTTTTTGCAGTTCATCAAAAGTAAAGCAGTTACTGTTATATGTTTTTATTTTATTTCTGTTAAGAGGGATCAAGACTCTATTATAGATTACAGATATCCTTTTTGTTTAAATGATTATAATAGTCCACCAGTCCTTTTTCTGTTCATGTGTTGAGAGAGCACAACATTTTAGCTTTTTGAGCCAATATTGTTTAGGAGTTTTTTTGACAATGTTCAAAATATGCCGCAGTTTTTCTTCTCAGGTGTCCCAATTTTTTTTATTAATAATACAGTGCCATGCTTTTCCTCCCAATTCCCTTGCTACAGGGAAAGCGCAAAAGGAAATGTAAAAAATCAGTGTGTATTGTCACGACTGTGTCTATTCCGAACTTTCCCTCTCACATGTTTGAAGAAGAGGCTATTTTGGTATCACCTGAGGGTAAGATCTCAGATTCAGACAGTGTAATTCCTTCCTCTGATGCTTAAGTTGTATCCTTAAGATTTAAGCTAGAGCACCTCCGTTTACTACTTAAGGAGGTTTTAGCTACCCTGGACGACTCCGATACTACTGTCGTAGTCCATCCTAAACAAGTATTTTGACGTGCCCTCCATGGTGGAAGTATTTCCTTACCAGATAGGACTACAGAGATTATTGCTAAGGAAGGGGAAGATACTTTTTTTCTCCATCCCCTATATTTAAAAGATGTTTCCTATAGCAGACTCTATCAAGGAGTCTTGGCAGACGGTACCCAAGGTGGAAGGGGCAATTTCCACGCTAGCCAAGAAAGCTACTATTCCCATAGAGGATAGTTGTTCCTTTAAGGATCCTATGGATTTACAATGGCTTCCTACGATTTGTATTGCTACTGTCACTAGTGCGACAGCATACTGGTTTGATGCGTTGTCTGATTCTATTCGGACAGACACTCCCCTCGAAGAAATCCAGGATAGGATAAAGGCCTTTAAGTTGGCCAACTCCTTTATAACAGATGATTCCCTTAAGGTTATTAAGCTGGGAGCTAAGATTTCAGGCTTTGCCATATTGGCTCGCAGAGCTTTATGGTTAAAATCTTGGTCTACGGATTTGTCATCTAAGCCTAAACATTTGGCGTTTCTTACAAGGGAAGGACCTTGTTTGGGCCTGGTTTGACAGAGATAATTTCTGATATTACAGGAGATAAGGGACATTTCCTCCCTCAGGATAAGAGAAATAAACAAAAAGAACGTCAGAATAATTTCCGTTCCTTTCGGAATTTCAAGGGAAATCCTTCCACTCCCTCCTCCAAGCAGGAGCAGTCCAAGTCTTCCTGGAGACCCAATAAGTCTTGGAACTAGGGAAAGCAAACCAAGAAGACAACATGAAGGGCCTGCCCCCGATCCGCGACCGGATCTTGTGGGGGCAGGTTTTCCTTCTTCAATCAGTCTTGGGTTCGAGATGTTCAAGATCCCTGGGCAGTGGACATTGTGTCCCAGGGATACAAACTATATAGTTCAAGACCTTTCCTCCCAGGGGCAGGTTTCTGCTTTCAAGATTATCTGTAGACCAGACAAAAAGAGTGGCGTTCTTACACTGTGTACGGGAGCTCTCCTACCTGGGAGTGATTGTTCCTGTTCCAATGCAGGAACAAGGTCTGGGATTCTATTCCAATCTGTTTGTGGTTCCCAAGAAGGAGGGAACCTTCAGACCAATTTTAGATCTCAAAAATCTAAACAAGTTTCTCAGAGTGCCGTCCTTCAAGATGGAAACTCTTCGTTCCATTCTTCCTCTGGTCCAAGAGGGTCAATTTATGACCACAGTGAATTTAAAGGACGCATACCTGCATGTTCCCATCCACAGGGACCTTCACAAGTTTTTAAGGTTTGCATTTCTAGACAAACACTTCCAGTTCGTGGCTCTTCCTTTCGGTCTTGCCACAGCTCCCAGAATTTTCTCAAAGGTTCTGGGATCCCTGCTGACGGTGCTCTGATAGTGGGGCATTGCAGTGGCACCTTATCTGGACGATATTCTAGTTCAGACGCCTTTCAACAAGCAAGATCACACGCGGAAATGTTATCTTTCCTGCGGCCTCACGGATGGATTTCAACTACAAGGGTAGTTTTCTTGAGAACCCTAATAGACTCCTCATCAATTACATTTTTTCTGACAGAAGTCAGGAAATCAAAGATTTTCGATTCTTGCCTAGAGCACTTCAGTCCTCTCCTCGGCCATCAGTGGCTCAGTGCATGGAGGTAATTGGGCTGATGGTAGCGGCAATGGACATCGCCCGTTTCCACCTCAGACTTCTGCAGTTAATGATGCTCAGGCAGTGGAACGGAGATCATGCGGATCTGTCTCCGCGATTACAGTTGGAGCAGGAGACAAGGGATATCTACTCTGGTGGTTGTCTCAGGATCATCCCTCCCAGGGAACCTACTTTTGCAGATCTTCCTGGGTGATTGTGACAACAGATACCAGCCTTCTGGGATGAGGAGCAGTTTGGGGCTCTCTAAAGGCTCAGGGAACATGGATTCGGTCGGAGTCTGTTCTACCCATAAACATTCTGGAATTGAGAGCAATCTTTAATGCTCTCCTGGCCTGTCCTCAGCTTCGGCCCAGTTCATCAGGTTCCAGTCGCATAATATAACCTCAGTGGCTTACATTACCCGTCAGGGAGGAACTCGTAGTTCCTTGGCCATGACAGAGGTAGCAAAGATCATTCAGTGGGCGGAGACCCACAATTGCTGTCTGTTGGCGATCCACATTCCAGGAGTGGACATCTGGGAGGTGGACTTCCTAAGCAGGCAGACCTTTCACCCGGGGGAGTGGGAACTCCATCCGGAACTGTTTTCCAATCTGATTCTCAAATGGGGTCAGTCGGAATTGGATCTCATGGCTTCTTGGCAGAATGCCAAGCTTCCGTGGTACGGGTCGAGGTCAAGGAACCCTCAGGCTGTACTGATATACGCTCTGACGGTACCTTGGAATTTCAGTCTCACATACCTATTTCCTCTGTTTGCTCTTCTACCTCGAGTCATTGCTCAAATCAAGCAGGAGAGGGCGTTGGTGAGCCTCCTTACACTGGCGTGGCCTCGCAGGATTTGTTATGCAGACCTGGTGGACATGTCATCTCTTCCACCTTGGAGACTTCCTTTGAGGAAGGACCTTCTACTTCAAGGACCCTTCTTTCATCCAAATCTAGTTTCTCTGAAGCTGACTGCTTCAAGATTGAACGCTTAATTTTATCCAAGCGTGGATTTTCGGAATCGGTCATTGAGACCATGATTCGGGCTCGTAAATTTGTGACTAGGAAGATTTACAATAAGATATGACGTAAATATCTATACTGGTGTGAATCCAAGGGCTACTCTTTGAATAGAGTTTGGATTCCTAGAATTCTGTCCTTTTTCCAAGAAGGTTTGGAGAAGGGATTATCGGCAAGTTCCCTAAAGGGTCTAATATCTGCCTTGACTATTTTGTTATATAAACGTCTGGTGGACTTCCCAGACGTACAATCGTTTTGTCAGGCCCTAGTCAGGATCAGGCCTGTATTCAAACCAGTTACTCCCTCCTTGGAGTCTTAATTTAGTTCTTAAAGTTCTTTAAGGGGCTCTGTTTGAGCTGATGCATTCCTTAGATATTAAGTTGTTATCTTGGAAAGTTTTGTTTCTTGTCGCTATTTCATCTGCTCGTAGAGTTTCAGAGCTCTCGGTATTACAGTATGAGTCCCCTTACCTTATTATTTTATTCGGATAGGGTGGTTTTACGTACTAAATTAGGGTTTCGTTGTTTCAGACCGAAACATTAATCAGGAGATTGTTGTTCCTACCATGTGTCCTAATCCTCCTTCTCAGGAAGAATGGCTTCTACACAATCTGGACGTAGTACGTGCACTAAAATTCTATTTACAGGCGACTAAGGATTTTCTTCAGTCTTCTGTTTAACGTAAGGGACAGAAAGCTACGGCTACTTCTCTTTCTTTGTGACTGAAGAGTATCATTTGCTTTGCCTATGAAACAGGTGGACTGCAGTCTCCCGAGGGAGTAACGGCTCTTTTTATGAGGGTTGTTTCCTCTTCCTGGGCATTCAAAATTAAGCCTTTATGGAACAGTTTTGCAAGGCTGCAACTTGGTCCTCTCTTCACTCTTTTTCAAACTTCTATAAATTTGACTTTTTAGCCTTGGCTGAGGTCGATTTTGAGAGTAAAGGTTCTTCAAGCAGCGGTGCCTTCCGTTTAGGTTTCCTGTCTTGTCCCTCCCTTATCATCTGTGTACTCTAGCTTGGGTATTGATTCCCAACAGTAATTAATGATGATCCGTGGACTCATCGTGTCATTAGAAAGAAAACAAAATGTATGCTTACCTGATAAATGTATTTATTTCTTGACATGATGAGTTCACGGCCCGCCCTGTTATTTAGACAGGTTGTTAGTATTTTATAAACTTCAGACACCTGCACCTTGTTGCTTCCTTTCTCTCCTTTACTTTGGTCGAATGACTGGGGTGGGATAGAAAGGAGGTGATATTTAACAGTACTTTGCCGCCTCCTGCTGGGCAGGAGTTATATTCCCAACAGTAATTAATGATGATCCGTGCACTCATCGTGTCAAGAAAGAAATAAATTTATCAGGTAAGCATAAATTTTGGTTTTTTTGCGTTCCACTTGTAATCTGGCCCACAGATTAATCCTTTAAGTGTAAATGATGAGAGATCTGCACAATGCCTTTTCGAGAATCACACAGTACGTTTTTGTAAAGATGATCATGTTCCCCTCCGATACTTAAGGGTGGTTATGAGGCAACCTAGCATGTCAGTATTCACAGAAGATTCCAGGGATGCCAGTGATAATCCCACACCCCAAAAACCCCCACAGAAACCTGGAATTGTTGGCCTGTCACAAAGGGAGTTGGATGGGGGGTAGGTATAAAAACCCTCATTATCAGTTCCCTTAAAGGCATTTCAGACAAAAACTTCCCCAGAGCTTTTTTATTATTTTTGCCATCACTACATTTAAACAGAAATAGAGCCTTTATTTTACATTTACCTATCAAAATTATATATATATTTTTTAGTAGACAAATAAAAGGATTAATCTAGGCCCATTTTGCCACCATTTCACTGCCAAACGAGATCAAATAAAAAAAAAAATCGTTGACTTTTTCACAATTTTAGGTTTTTCACTGAAATTATTTACAAACAGCTTGTGCAATCATGACACAAATGGTTGTAAATGCTTCTCTAGGATCCCCCTTTGTTCAGAAATAGCAGACATATATGCTTTGGCATTGCTTTTTGGTAATTAAAAGGCTGCTAAATGCCGCAGCACACCACACTTGTATTATGCCCAGCAGTGAAGGGGTTTAAATAGGTAGCTTGTAGGGTTAATTTTAGCTTTAGTGTATTGATTATCCTCCCACCTGACACATCCCACCCCCTGATCCCTTTCGAATCCCTCTCAAACAGCTCTCTTCCCTCCCCCACCCCACAATAGTCACCCCCATCTTAAGTATTGGCAGAAAGTCTTTTTTTTAAAATATATTTCTCCAACATAGGTGTGTCCGGTCCACGGCGTCATCCTTACTTGTGGGATATTCTCTTCCCCAACAGGAAATGGCAAAGAGCCCAGCAAAGCTGGTCACATGATCCCTCCTAGGCTCCGCCTTCCCCAGTCATTCTCTTTGCCGTTGCACAGGCAACATCTCCACGGAGATGGCTTAGAGTTTTTTGGTGTTTAAATGTAGTTCGTGCTCTAAAATTCTATTTAGAGGCTACAAAGGATTTCAGACAAACATCTTCCTTGTTTGTTGTTTATTCTGGTAAAAGGAGAGGTCAAAAAGCAACTTCTACCTCTCTCTCTTTTTGGCTTAAAAGCATCATCAGATTGGCTTATGAGACTGCCGGACGGCAGCCTCCTGAAAGAATCACAGCTCATTCCACTAGGGCCGTGGCTTCCACATGGGCCTTCAAGAACGAGGCTTCTGTTGATCAGATATGTAAGGCAGCGACTTGGTCTTCACTGCACACTTTTACCAAATTTTACAAATTTGATACTTTTGCTTCTTCTGAGGCTATTTTTGGGAGAAAGGTTTTGCAAGCCGTGGTGCCTTCCATCTAGGTGACCTGATTTGCTCCCTCCCATCATCCGTGTCCTAAAGCTTTGGTATTGGTTCCCACAAGTAAGGATGACGCCGTGGACCGGACACACCTATGTTGGAGAAAACAGAATTTATGTTTACCTGATAAATTACTTTCTCCAACGGTGTGTCCGGTCCACGGCCCGCCCTGGTTTTTTAATCAGGTCTGATGATTTATTTTCTCTAACTACAGTCACCACGGTATCATATGATTTCTCCTATGCAAATATTCCTCCTTTACGTCGGTCGAATGACTGGGGAAGGCGGAGCCTAGGAGGGATCATGTGACCAGCTTTGCTGGGCTCTTTGCCATTTCCTGTTGGGGAAGAGAATATCCCACAAGTAAGGATGACGCCGTGGACCGGACACACCGTTGGAGAAAGTAATTTATCAGGTAAACATAAATTCTGTTTTTCTGCCGTGTAGGATCCCCCCTTACCCTCCAACCTTCCTGATCCCGGCCTCCCCCAAACAGCTCTCTAACCCTCCCTCCTCTAACTAGATCCGCAATCTTAGGTGCTGCAAACTCATATTGTGTTAGCTGCCCCCACCTCATTTGCACTTAATGGGTGAAATCATCTGGGAAGTGTTATACTTCCAGTTACACATGATAAAGAAATAGTTCCTGCATTCAAAAAACTAGACTTTTTACTCAAGAAGAAAAAGTGTAGAAAAATGGAGCTGGATTGAAATATATAATATAGTTTAATGACTTTACAAATATTCTAGGTATTGACACAGTTTGTTGTTATACATAAAAAATAAAATAATATGTATACAAAATAATAAAGTGCTAACAATTAAAAACTAGATAAGTGTATGAAAATTGTTGAAAAAAATAATAAATTCTTTGTAAAAGTCTCCAAAAAATGTTTGAAGTCCACAAGTCGACTCTTCTTCTAGCGGATTGGGCTTGGGGATAACTTCTATAAATAAAACAAAGAAGAGCGCCTCATGGGGCAGACAAAAACTTTCTATTTGAAGAGGTACTCACCAAAGGGGCGCACTATATGTAAGTGCCTGTATTGCCTGTATTTTTCATCTACACTTGATTCAATGTGTATTTATTGGGCTTGTTTTATAAGTTTTATCCATTTATCTATGTGTGCGTAATGAGAACTAAATTAGTTATTTCATCTGAAATCAAGTCATTCTCATACAAGACAACCTCTCAAGGCATTGATTGTTGTACTTAAAATACGTATTTGTTTTTTACTTGAGACCGTATTATCAACATTGATAATTTTGCTTACATAGAACTACTTGCATCTCATTTGCAACATAGAAGATTGTTGTCTGTTTATCTGCAGAGATAATACTATAATAGATTTAAGAATTGCATTTATTCTTAACTGTTTCCAGCCAATGAGGAAGGGCCCTTAATCTTGATCACAAGATCACCCAATATAAAGCTGCTTAATTTCTTGTACACAGATACAAATGAAAGGGACAATAAAGTCATTTTTGGGTTTATGCATCAGAAATTATTCACAGTATTTTAAATGATCTACACACAAAATAAATGTTTTTAAAAACATTTTAAAAAGTTATTTTGATAGAAGAATGTGCATTGTTTTGTAGGCCACACCCCTTTGGCCAGTTAGGAACAGATTTAAGCAAGTTCTTACACATAACAACCAATCACTGCACGTCAGCCTCTTTTGGGGGAGTGGAAACACTAAGGGGTCAATTACAATCTTAGAAAAACTTATGTAATTATTATAAGCAGAAAAATACCATGCCTCTGTCCTGGAAGATAAGAATGCTCAAACAGTCACTGGGTAGTATGTTGCAGGGAAACATACAAATGGATTCCAGCCTTCAAGGTTAAAGAGGGTCCATAGGAAAAGTGCTACAAATGTTTCGGTCCTGCTATAGGCCTTAGTCATGTATAGTTAATTACACACAGGTTTGTGTCTTTTATATTTTCATACATTATACAAAAATCACACAAAAATCACATCCTGTACATCTTGTGGCCAAAAATTAGTACTACAACTGCACATTTTCTCCTATATCTCTTTTAAACAGGATGTATAGCACAAGTAAAATAAACCTCTATGTACAAAAAAATAAAAAATGCATAAAACCCATATTGTACATATGGGTTTTATATATATTTTGAATTTGTTTGTACATATAGGTTTATTTTACTTGTTTTGCTGGTGAGACTTGGCAGTTTATGCCTCAGTGCCACATGCATGCTGGTTTTCATTCTTTTGGGATTTTTAGTATGTTGCAGGGTCAGTTATGTGAATCCTGCATTATACACCAAAGAATTTCTGGGGTATGGAAAAAACACTATTTTTATAAGTGACTTACATGTAAAAGGGGCAGAATAAATAAAAGGATTTACTTTATCTGTAATTTGAAATGGCTTATGAAAAACATTGTCCCTCAGGGAGTTGCTTGAATTGCTTTTGGAAAGTGCTATCCTATATATATATATATATATATATATATATATATATATATATATATATATATATATATATATATTATGGGCTCTAGCCTATTTAGCTTATTGTAGACTGTGCTAGTTATGGGGTTTTGTGTACATTTAGTAACTTGTGTGCATTTTCTGCATTTAATTTGACATACAGTATTCTGCATAGAGTATTTTAGTGTGTTGCTCTCTTTTTTTGTCTCCTTTACATTTACCGCTCTGCCTTTGCTTCTTTACGATTATGTCCTCAGATTTGGTTTTCTTGGACAGTTCTTAATACTGAGTCTTTGTTTGAAGAAGATTCTCAGCTGCGCAGAGTTGTGGAATGGGAGCTGATCAGCAATCCTTCCATATCACCGGATCAGGCTCTAAAGGTATATTCATTGCAGGTCTTACCGTATCACGGTGATAGATAATCGTAGTCATGAAGAACAAAGAGTTATAACTTTGCTGGCCATTTCCTTTGCAGAAAGCTCAGCAGCAATTGAAACTTCCCATTGTGCCTTCAATTCAGAGGTTAATGATCTATCGTTGGGCTCACCAAGCAATGGCGACTCCCGCAGATCACCCCCTTTTGCCTCTGTTTTGGCAGAAGTTTTTCCTACTTTACCTTAACCGCCCAGGACCACAGTATGGGTAAGCTCAGATGTTTCATAGATGGGTGAGAAAGTGATTTTCATTTTGGTTCAGAAAGAAGGAAACATTGTTAAATGTACACTATATACATTTATGCTCCTCCCTCTAATTATGGGTGCTGCCATTTTGGAACTTAGGTTAGACTGTAGGTATCTGCAGGAGAGTTGCTGCACATAGATTTCAACATGGCGGCACCTGTTACTAGAATAACCTCAATACTATGCTCATACTATAAAATGTATTTAGTCTTTAGTGCCCCTTTAACAATGCAATTATAGTATTGTGAAGTTGGGGGCAAAGAAAATACTTTGTACTTTGTGGAGTAGTAATACGAATTTCTAATTTGATTTACATTCTGTTATTTATTAGTTTCCGAAAATATTCATATTGAGTGTATAAATCTATAACACATTAATGGGGCATTCTAATTTCCTTCCATATGGCAGGGAGAGTCTACAACTTCATTCCTTATTGTTGGGAAAATACTACACCTGGCCACCAGGAGGAGGCTAAGACACCCCAGCCAAAGACTTAAATATCCCTCCCACTTCCCCTATCCCCCAGTCATTCTTTGCCTTTCGTCACTATAGGAGGTGGCAGAGAAGTGTCAGAAGATTTGGATGGTCTTGTAATGGGTATGTTCCCTTCGAGAAAGGACTGGAGTTTTAAGTAATCATGTTAACCTCTCAGTGAGAGTATTGATGAAAGTTAGTCTGGAGATGCAGGGAAAGTTTTTCTGCGAACCCATCCAGACTGTCGCTAACAGCTCCTGAGCAATCAGTGTTGACGAGTTTCACTGCTTGCTGCTACACACTCAAGTCCATGTCAGAAGCGCTGCTGCAAGACTGTCACACTTGAGAGGCTGTGCCTGTTCCACAGCATGGATCCTGGAGGGTAAGACCGTTTTTTATATATACAAATTTAAAACGCTATACAGGGTCACATTGTGGCTCCTTTATACCTCGATAGGATCAAGGGGATTTATATCTGCTTAATGTGAGTTTTTTTAGGCTCATAGTCTGTGTGTTTTCTTTCTTTCATGTAATTGGCAAGAGTCCAAGAGCTAGTGACATATGGGATATACAATCCTACCAGGAGGGACAAAGTTTCCCAAACCTCAAAATGCCTATAAATACACCCCTCACCACACCCACAATTCAGTTTTACAAACTTTACCTCCTATGGAGGTGGTAAAGTAAGTTTGTGCTTGAGAAGGGAGTATCGCCTATTGATGTTATGGTTTTCCTCGCGGGACATCTTTTCAAAGGTTCTTTGTTATCGGTCGTAGGGATTTATCTCCTACCTTCCTTTTCAGATCGACGATATACTCTAATATACCATTACCTCTGCTGATACTTTTTCATTTCTAGTTTGGCTATCTGCTATATGTGGATGGGTGTCTTTTCTTATTTAAGACACACTCGGCTATGGTTTGGCGCTTTATGTTTTACTATAAAGTTTTAAATAAATGTATTTTACTTATATTTGCCATGAGTCAGGTCTAGGTATATTTCCTTTTGCAGACTGTCAGTTTCAGTTTGGGAAGCATGTTTAGGAAGTTATTTATCTTACCTGGGGTATAGTCCTTTTTTTTAAAATTGACTGTTTTTTCTTTTCGCTGGCAAAATTAGTCTTGCGAGGGCGCAATATGCTGTTATTTATTGCGTCATTCTTGGCGCGAGAATTTTTTTGGCACAAAGGAACGTCTTTGGTGACGCAAGGTCGTCATTTCCGGCGTCTTAGTTGACACCAGGTTTTCCTTGCATGAGGTTGCGTCTATTATGACGCGAGTTGCATCATTTCCGGATGTTGTTGGCGCCAAAAAAAATTTCAACTTCCTTTTGCGTCGTACGTCATACTTGACGCCACAAAATTTAGTTTATTTTTTACCTCACTTTCTATATGCCAATGCCTTCTATATGTTCAGAGGGCTATGCTGTTTGCATTTTTTCCCATTCCTGAAACTGCCATATAAGGAAATTGTAAATTTTGCTTTACTGTTATTTTTTCTTTTACATTTTGCAAGATGTCTCAATCTGATACTGTCTCAGAAGACTCTGTTGGAACCATGCTGCCTGATCACAGTTCTACCAAAGCTAAGTGTATCTGTTTTAAGTTAGCTAAGATTATATCTTCAGCTGTAGTATGTAACTTGCCATCAGTACTAGTACAGTTTTTGTTGTTCCTTCAACATCTAATGTATGTGATATCCCTGTTGATATGAAAAATTATATTGCTGATGCAATACAGAAGACTGTGAGGCCTACTTATCAAGCCGTCAACTGTGCTTCATTCGACGGCACCAATATGCTCGCCTGACATCGTCTAACATCGCGGGCACGGACCTGAATACGCTCTCCATATTTAACAAAAAAGTTGTCAAAAAGCCGCGCGCCAAGTACGGGGCGATGAGCAGCGGACTATTGTTAACTAACAGTCATCGATCTCGTTGCTATTCGGCTTTTTCACAGCTTTATTTGTATACTGTCACTAAACACCGCCACTATACTAAACTGTTTAACCCCTATCCCGCTGCTCCCGGAGCCCACCGCAACTCTAATAAAGTTATTAACCCCTATTCCACCGCTCCCGGAGCCCCCCCGAAACAAAATAAATGTATTAACCCTAAACCCCTGGCCTCCCACATCACTACCACTTACTAAACCTATTAACCCCTAAACCGCCTGCCCCCTACATCACCATAAACTAAATTAACCTATTAACCCCTAAACCTAACAACCTGCTAACTTTATATTAAATATTAACTCATCCCTATCTTATAATAAATTTAAACTTACCTTTAGAATTAAATTAAACTATATTAAACTATTAATTACCTACCCTAAATATTTTACTAAAATTACCTTAAACTATATTAAACTATAAATCTACCCTAACTGTTATACTAAAATTACATTAAACTGCAAATTAAATTAACTATATTATATATTTAAACACCTAACCCTACTTAAATAATTTAAATCTATACTAAAAAATTACTAAGCTGCAAAAAATAACAAACACTAAGTTATAAAAATAACAAACACTAAGTTGCACACAATAAAAAAGAAATTATCAAAGATTTAAACTAATTACACCTAATCTAAGAGCCCTATGAAAATAAAAAAGCCCCCCCCCCCCCCAAAAAAAAAACCTAGCCTACAATAAACTAAAAATAGCCCTTAAAAGGGCCTTTTGCAGGGCATTGCCCCAAAGAAATCAGCTCTCTTACCTATAAATAAAAAATACAAATACCCCCCCAACAGTAAAACCCACCACCCACACAACCAACTCCCCCAAATAAAACCCTAACTAAAAAAACCTAAGCTCCCCATTGCCCTGAAAAGGGCATTTGGATGGGCATTGCCCTTAAAAGGGCATTTAGCTCTATTGCAGCCCAAACCCCTAATCTAAAAATAAAACCCACCCAATAAACCCTTAAAAAATCCTAACACTAACCCCTGAAGATCCACTTACAGTTTTGAAGATCCGACATCCATCCTCCAAGAAGCCGGCAGAAGTCTTCATCCAAGCCCGCAGAAGTCTTCACCCAGACGGCATCTTCTATCTTCATCCATCCGGCGGCTCCATCTTCAAGACATCCGATGGGGAGCATCCTCTTCGTTCAACGTCTTCTTCCCGAATGAATGTTTCTTTAAATGACTTCTTCCAAAATGGCGTCCCTTAGATTCCGATTGGCTGACAGAATTCTATCAGCCAATCGGAATTAAGGTTGAAAAAATCCTATTGGCTGTTGCAATCAGCCAATAGGATTGAGCTCACATTCTATTGACTGATTGGAATAGCCAATAATAAGCGAGCTCTGGGTGAAGACTTCTGCGGGCTTGGATGAAGACTTCTGCCGGCTTCTTGGAGGATGGATGTCGGATCTTCAAAACTGTAAGTGGATCTTCAGGGGTTAGTGTTAGGATTTTTTAAGGTTTATTGGGTGGGTTTTATTTTTAGATTAAGGGTTTGGGCTGCAATAGAGCTAAATGCCCTTTTAAGGGCAATGCCCTTTTCAGGGTAATGGGGAGCTTAGGTTTTTTAGATTAGGTTTTTATTTGGGGGGTTAATTGTGTGGGTGGTGGGTTTTACTGTTGGGGGGGTATTTGTATTTTTTATTTACAGGTAAAAGAGCTGATTTCTTTGGGGCAACTTAGTAATTTTTTAGTGTAGATTTAAATTATTTGAGTAGGGTTAGGTGTTTAAATATATAATATAGTTAATTTAATTTTTAGTTTAATGTAATTTTAGTATAACAGGGTAGATTAATTATTAGTTTAATATAGTTTTAGTATAACAGTTAGGGTAGATTAATTATTAGTTTAATATAGTTTAATGTAATTTTAGTATAATATTTAGGATAGGTTAATTAATAGTTTAATATAATATAGTTTAATTTAATTCTAAAGGTAAGTTTAAATTTATTATAAGATAGGGATGAGTTAATATTTAATATAAAGTTAGCAGGTTGTTAGGTTTAGGGGTTAATAGTTTAATTTAGTTAATGGCGATGTGGGGGGCTGGCGGTTTAGGGGTTAATAGGTTTAGTAAGTGGTAGTGATGTGGGAGGTCAGGGGTATAGGGGTTATTACATTTTAGTTGCGGTGGGCTCTGGGAGCGACGGGTTAGCGGTTAATAACTTTATGTAGGTGGCGACGCTGTCGGGGAGGCAGATTAGGGGTTAATAAGTGTAATGTAGGTGGTGGCAGTGTCAGGGCGGCAGATTAGGGGTTAATAAGTATAATGTAGGTGGTGGCGGTGTAGTGGGCAGCAGATTAGGGGTGCTTAGACTCGGGGTACATGTTAGGGTGTTAGGTGTAAACATAACTTTTATTCTACCATAGGAATCAATGGGATATCGGGCAGCAGCGAACATGAGCTTTCGCTGCTTTCAGACTCCCATTGATTCCTATGGCATCTGCCTCCTCCAGGGCGGCGGATTGAAAACCAGGTACGCTGGGCTGAAATAGTGGCGAGCGTACCTGTTAGATATTTGTTAACTAGCAAAAGTAGCCAGATAGTGCCGAATTTGCATTCGGAACATCTGTAGTGATGTAAGCATCGATCTGTGTCGGACTGAGACCGGTGGATCGTATGTTACGTCACAGATTTCAACTTTTGCCGGTCTGTAGGCTTTGATAACTAAGGGGAATCAAGCTCTCCACAATTACGCTGCGGAATTCCAGCGTATTTGTGGTTGACGGCTTGATAAATAGGCCTCAGTGTCTGCTATTCCGCCTTCTAATAAACGTAAAAGATCTTTTAAAACTTCTCATAAATTTGATGAAAATTTCTAATGACCGACAAACTGAAATATCCTCCTCTGATGAGGATCTCTCTGATTCAGAAGATTCTACCTCAGACACTGACAAATCTACTTATCTTTCAAGATTGAGTATATTCGTTCCTTATTGAAAGAAGTGTTGGTTACTTTGGATATTGAGGAGTCTAGTCCTCTTGAGATCAAAACTAGTAAACGTTTAAATTCTGTTTATAAACCTCCTGTGGTTACTCCTGAGGTTTTCTGATGCTATTTCTGATGCAATTGCTAAGGATTGGATTAAGCCTGGTACTTCTTTCATTCCTTCTTCTAGGTTTAAAAAGTTGTACCCTTTACCAGCGGCTGGATTAGAGTTTTGGGAAAAAGTCCCCAAAGTTGATGGGGCTATTTCTACTCTTGCCAAACGTACTACTATTCCTATCTAAGACAGTACTTCTTTTAAAGATCCTTTAGATAGGAAACTTGAATCTTATCTAAGGAAAGCTTATTTATTTTCTGGCTATCTTCTCAGACCTGCCATTGCTATGGCTGATGTTGCGGCTGCATCAACCTTTTGGTTGGATAGCTTAGCACAACAGGAAACAGATCCTGATTTGTCTAGCATTGTTCGTTTGCTTCAACATGTTAATTATTTTATATGTGATGCTATTTTCAATATCATCAAAATTGATGTTAGATCTATGTCTTTAGCTATTTTAGCTAGAAGAGCTTTATGGCTCAAATCTTGGAATGCTGACATGGTATCTAAGTCTAGATTACTATCTCTTTCTTTCCAAGGAAACAATATTTTTGGTTCTCTGTGGGATTCAATTATTTCAACTATCACTGGAGGGAAGAGAGTTTTTTTTGTCTAAGGGTAAAACTAAAGCTTCTAATCGTTTTCGTTCTTTTCGACAGAACAAGGAACAGAAAACCAATCCTTCCCCTAAAGACTCTGGTTCCAATTAGAAACCTTCTTCAAGTTGGAATAAATCCAAGCCTTTTAAGAAACCAAAGCCAGCCCCCAAGTCTGCATGAAGGTGCGGCCCTCAATCCAGTTCAGCTGGTGGGGGGCAGATTGAAATTATTCCAAGACATTTGGGCAGATTCTGTTCAAAATCAGTGGATTCAGAGTATTGTCTCTCAAGGGTATCGAATAGGATTCAGAGTAAGACTTACTGTGAGAAGATTCTTTCTCTCTCACGTTCCAGCAAATCCGGTGAATGCTCAGGCTTTTCTGAAGTGTGTTTCAGATCTAGAGAGCTTTCAGGGGTAATAATACCAGTTTCATTTCAGGAACAGGGTCTGGGGTTTAATTCAAATATATTCATTGTCCCAAAAAAAGAACATTCATTCAGGCCAGTTCTGGATCTGAAGTTTTTGAATCGTTTTGTAAGAGTCCCAACTTTCAAGATGGTGACTATAAGAACTATTTTGCCTTTTGTTCAGTAAGTTCATTATATGTCCACGTTAGACTTACAGGATGCATATCTTCACATTCCGATTCATCCAGACCACTATCGGTTTCTGAGATTCTCTTTTCTAGACAAGCATTACCAATTTGTCGCTCTTCCATTTGGCCTAGCAACAGCTCCAAGATCTTTTCGAAGGTTCTCAGTGCCCTTCTATCTGTAATCAGAGGACAGGGTATTGTGGTGTTTCCTTATTTGGACAATATCTTGGTTCTAGCTCAGTCTTTACATTTAGCCGAATCTCACACAAATCAACTAGTGTTGTTTCTTCAAAGACATGGTTGGAGGATCAATTTACCAAAGAGTTTCTTGATTCCTCAGACAAGGGTCACCTTTTTAGGTTTCCAGTTAGATTCAGTGTCCATGACTTTGTCCTTAACAGACAAATGAAATTGGTTTCAGCTTGTCGAAACCTTCAGTCTCAATCATTCTCTTCAGTGGCTATGTGTATGGAAGTTTTAGGTCTCATGACTGCAGCATCGGACGCGATCCCCTTTGCTCGTTTTCACATGAGACCTCTACAGCTTTGTATGCTGAATTAATGGTGCAGGGATTATCCTCGGATATTACAATTGATATACTTTAATCCCAACATTCAACTCTCTCTGACTTGGTGGTTAGACCATCATTGTTTAATTCAGGGGGCCTCTTTTGTTCTTCCTACCTGAACTGTGATCACAACAGATGCAAGTCTTTCAGGTTGGGGAGCTGTCTGGGGATCTCTGACAACACAAGGGGTTTGGAAACTTCCAGAAGCGAGGTTACCAATCAATATTTTAGAACTCTGTGCCATTTTCAGGGCTCTTCAGGTTTGGCCTCTGTTAAAGAGAGAACAATTCATTTGTTTTCAGACCGACAATATCACAACTGTGGCATATGTCCATCATCAGGGTGGAACAGAAAGTTCAATACTCCACAGCACCAAGGGATTAAGCAATTTTCTTTTATTGTCTCACAACATCACAGACAGAATGAATATGCATAATATATATTCTGTCTGTGATGTTGTAAGACAATAAAAGAAAATTGCTTAATCCCTTGGTGCTTTGGAGTATTGAACTTTCTGTTGTATCTCATGGGTTGGAGGTCGCCAGCCTGACCACTTTGCACCAAGACCCAGTTAAGGGAATTGCCCGTTGCCGGTCTCCATGTGTTTTGCTGAATCATCAGGGTGGGACTCGCAGTCCCCTAGCTATGAAAGAAGTATCTTGGATACTTTCTTGGGCAGAATCCAGCTCTTGTCTAATTTCTGCGGTGCATATCCCAGGTGTAGACAATTGGGAAGCGAATAATCTCAGCCGTCAGTCCTTACATACGTGGGAGTGGTCTCTCCATCCAGATGTATTTTTTCAAATTTCCCAGGTACCTGTCCAGGTCCAGATATTCTCAGGCGGAGATGGTGGATGCTTTAGCAGTTCCTTGGTTTTACCAACCTGCTTATATCTTTCCGCCTCTAGTTTTTCTTCCAAAAGTGATCTCCAAGATCATTATGGAACAATTGTACGTGTTTCTGATAGCACCAGCGTGGCCTCACAGGTTTTGGTATGCAGATCTTGTTCAAATGTCTAGTTGCCATGCTTGGCCACTTCCTCTAAGATCAGAACTTCTGTCTCAAGGGCCATTTTTCCATCAGGATCTCAAATCGTTAAATTTGAAGGTATGGAAATTGAACGCTTAGTGCTTAGTCATGAGGTTTCTCCGACGCAGTGATTAATATTATGCTACAAGCTCTTAAATCTGTTTCAAGAAAGATTTATTATCAAGTTTGGAAGACCTATATTTCCTGGTGTTCTTCTCATAAATTCTCCTGGCATTCTTTTAGAATTCCTAGAATTTTACAATTTCTTCAGGATGGTTTGGATAAAGGTTTGTCTGCAAGTACTTTGAAGGGACAAATCTCTGCTCTTTCTGTTTTATTTCATAGAAATATTGCTAAGCTTCCTGATATTCACTGTTTTGTTCAGGCTTTGGTTTGTATCAAGCTTGTTATTAAATTAATCTCTCCTCCTTGGAGTCTTAATTTGGTTTTGAAGACTTTGCAGGCTACTCCTTTTGAGCCTATGTATTCTTTGGATATTAAACTACTTTCTTGGAAAGTGTTGTTTCTTTTGGCTATCTCTTCAGCTAGAAGAATTTCCGAATTCTCTGCTCTCTCTTGTGAGTCTCCTTTTCTGATTTTCCATCAGGATAAGGCTTTCTTGCAGACTGCTTTTAAATTTCTTCCTAAGGTTGTGAATTCTAACAACATAAGTAGGGAAATTGTTGTTCCTTCCTTACGTCCTAATCCCAAGAATGCTCTTGAAAGATCTTTGCATTCTTTGGATATTGTAAGAGCTTTGAAATATTATGTTGAAGCTACTAAAGATTTCAGGAAGACTTCTAGTCTATTTGTTGTCTTCTCTGGTTCTAGGAAAGGTCAGAAAGCTTCTGCCTTTTCTCCATCATTGGTGTGTCCGGTCCACGGCGTCATCCTTACTTGTGGGAATATCTCTTCCCCAACAGGAAATGGCAAAGAGTCCCAGCAAAGCTGGCCATATAGTCCCTCCTAGGCTCCGCCCACCCCAGTCATTCTCTTTGCCGTTGCACAGGCAACATCTCCACGGAGATGGTTAAGAGTTTTTTGGTGTTTAAATGTAGTTTTTTATTCTTCTATCAAGTGTTTGTTATTTTAAAATAGTGCTGGTATGTACTATTTACTCTGAAACAGAAAAGGATGAAGATTTCTGTTTGTGTGAGGAAGATGATTTTAGCAGACAGTAACTAAAATCGATTGCTGTTTCCACATAGGTCTGTTGAGATGAAGTAACTTCAGTTGGGGGAAACAGTTAGCAGACTTTTCTGCTTAAGATATGACTAGCCATATTTCTAACAAGACCATGTAATGCTGGAAGGCTGTCATTTCCCCTCATGGGGACCGGTAAGCCATTTTCTTAGTCAAGCAAACAGAATAAAGGGCTTAATATGGGCTATAAAACTGGTAGACACTTTTATGGGCTAAATCGATTGCTTTATTTGGGCATTTTATACATGTTTATGTGATAATTCACATTTATAAACTTGGGGAACGTTTTTTAACGGCAGGCACTATGTTAGACACCTTTTCCAGTCAGGGAGGGCCTTCCCAGTTGTAGGCTGAGCCTCATTTTCGCGCCATTACTGCGCAGTTGTTTTTTGAGAGCAAGACATGCAGATGCATGTGTGAGGATCTGAAAGTAGCTGGAAAAGTTTCTAGAAGGCGTCACTTGGTATCGTATTCCCCTGTGGGCTTGGTTAGGTCACAGCAAAGGCTATAGCTGGGACTGTATAGGGGTTAAATTTGTAAACGGCTCCGGTTCCGTTATTTTAAGGGTTAAAGCTCTGAAAATTGGTGTGCAATACTCTTAATGCTTTAAGACACTGTGGTGAAATTTTGGTAATTTTTGAACAATTCCTTCATACTTTTTCACATATTCAGTAATAAAGTGTTTTCTGTTTAAAATTTAAAGAGACAGTAACGGTTTTGTTTTAAAACGTTTCTTGTGCTTTATTGACAAGTTTAAGCCTGTTTAACATGTCTGTGCCTTCAGATAAGCTATGTTCTATATGTATGAAAGCCAATGTGTCTCCCCATTTAAATTTGTGTGATAATTGTGCCATAGCGTCCAAACAAAGTAAGGACAGTACTGACACAGATAATGAAATTGCCCAAGATGATTCCTCAGATGAGGGGAGTAAACATGATACTACATCATCTCCTACTGTGTCTACACCAGTTTTGCCCACGCAGGAGGCCCCTAGTACATCTAGCGCGCCAATGCTTATTACCATGCAACAATTGACGGCTGTAATGGATAACTCCATAGCAAATATTTTATCCAAAATGCCTACATATCAGAGAAAGCGCGATTGCTCTGTTTTAAACACTGAAGAGCAGGAGGGCGCTGATGATAATTGTTCTGTCATACCCTCACACCAATCTGAAGGGGCCATGAGGGAGGTTTTGTCAGATGGGGAAATTTCAGATTCAGGAAAAAATTCTCAACAAGCTGAACCTGATGTTGTGACATTTAAATTTAAATTAGAACATCTCCGCGCACTGCTTAAGGAGGTGTTATCTACTCTGGATGATTGTGACAACTTGGTCATTCCAGAGAAATTATGCAAGATGGACAAGTTCCTAGAGGTTCCGGTGCACCCCGACGCTTTTCCTATACCCTAGCGGGTGGCGGACATAGTGAATAAGGAGTGGGAAAAGCCCGGCATACCTTTTGTCCCCCCCCCTATATTTAAGAAATTATTTCCTATGGTCGACCCCAGAAAGGACTTATGGCAGACAGTCCCTAAGGTCGAGGGGGCAGTTTCTACTCTAAACAAGTGCACTACTATTCCTATCGAGGATAGTTGTGCTTTCAAAGATCCTATGGATAAAAAATTGGAGGGTTTGCTTAAAAAGATTTTTGTACAGCAAGGTTACCTTCTACAACCCATTTTGTGCATTGTTCCTGTCACTACAGCAGCGTGGTTCTGGTTCGAGGAACTAGAAAAGTCGCTCAGTAGAGAGACTCCATATGAGGAGGTTATGGACAGAGTTCACGCACTTAAGTTGGCTAACTCTTTTATTTTAGATGCCGCTTTGCAATTAGCTAGATTAGCGGCGAAAAATTCAGGGTTTGCAATCGTGGCGCGCAGAGCGCTTTGGCTAAAGTCTTGGTCAGCGGATGTGTCATCCAAGACCAAATTGCTTAACATCCCTTTCAAAGGTAAAACTCTATTTGGACCAAAATTGAAAGAGATTATCTCAGACATCACTGGGGGAAAGGGCCACACCCTTCCACAAGATAGGCCTTTCAAGGCCAAGAATAAGTCTAATTTTCGTTCCTTTCGCAATTTCAGGAACGGACCGGCCTCTAATTCTGCATCCTCTAAGCAAGAGGGTAATGCCTCACAACCCAAACCAGCCTGGAAACCGATGCAAGGCTGGAACAAGGGTAAGCAGGCCAAGAAGCCTGCTGCTGCTAACAAAACAGCATGAAGGAGTAGCCCCCGATCCGGGACCGGATCTAGTAGGGGGCAGACTCTCTCTCTTTGCTCAGGCTTGGGGAAGAGATGTTCAGGATCCCTGGGCACAAGAAATAGTTTCTCAGGGTTATCTTCTGGAATTCAGGGAACTACCCCCAAGGGGAAGGTTCCACATGTCTCACTTATCCTTAAACCAAATAAAGAGACAGGCGTTCTTACATTGTGTAGAAGACCTGTTAAAGATGGGAGTGATACACCCAGTTCCAATAAAGGAACAAGGAATGGGATTTTATTCAAATCTGTTCGTAGTTCCCAAAAAAGAGGGAACTTTCAGACCAATTTTGGATTTGAAGATCCTAAACAAATTTCTCAGGTTACCATCGTTCAAGATGGAAACCATTCGAACGATTCTACCCACTATCCAGGAAGGTCAATTTATGACTACCGTGGATCTAAAGGATGCGTACCTACATATTCCTATCCACAAAGAACATCATCAGTTCCTAAGGTTCGCCTTTCTGGACAAACATTACCAGTTTGTGGCCCTCCCATTCGGGTTAGCCACTGCTCCAAGGATTTTCACAAAGGTACTAGGGTCCCTTCTAGCGGTTCTAAGACCGAGGGGCATTGCAGTAGTACCTTACTTGGACGACATTCTAATACAAGCGTCGTCCCTGTCAAAAGCAAGGGCTCATACAGACATCGTTCTGGCCTTTCTCAGATCACACGGATGGAAGGTGAACATAGAAAAAAGTTCTCTGTCTCCGTCAACAAGAGTTCCCTTCTTGGGAACAATAATAGATTCCTTAGAAATGAGGATTTTTCTGACAGAGGTCAGAAAGTCAAAACTTCTAAGCACTTGTCAAGTTCTTCATTCTGTTCCACGTCCTTCCATAGCGCAGTGCATGGAAGTAGTAGGGTTGATGGTTGCAGCAATGGGCATAGTTCCTTTTGCACGAATTCATCTAAGACCATTACAACTGTGCATGCTCAAACAGTGGAATGGGGACTATACAGACTTGTCTCCAATGATTCAAGTAGATCAGAAGACCAGAGATTCACTCCGTTGGTGGCTGACCCTGGACCATCTATCCCAGGGAATGAGCTTCCGCAGACCAGAGTGGGTCATTGTCACGACCGACGCCAGTCTAGTGGGTTGGGGCGCGGTCTGGGAATCCCTGAAAGCTCAGGGACTATGGTCTCGGGAAGAGTCTCTTCTCCCGATAAACATTCTGGAACTAAGAGCGATCTTCAATGCTCTCAGGGCTTGGCCTCAGCTTGCAAAGGCCAGATTCATAAGATTCCAATCAGACAACATGACGACCGTTGCGTATATCAATCATCAGGGGGGAACATGGAGTTCCCTGGCGATGAAAGAAGTGACCAAAATAATTCAATGGGCGGAGGATCACTCCTGCCACCTATCTGTGATCCACATCCCAGATGTGGAAAACTGGGAAGCGGATTATCTGAGTCGTCAGACATTTTATCCGGGGGAGTAGTAGATGCACTAGTAGCACCTTGGACCTTCAACCTAGCTTATGTATTTCCACCGTTTCCTCTCTTTCCCAGGCTGGTAGCCAGGATCAAACAGGAGAGGGCCTCGGTGATCTTGATAGCTCCTGCGTGGCCACGCAGGACTTGGTATGCAGACCTGGTGAATATGTCATCGGTTCCACCATGGAAGCTACCTTTGAGACAGGACCTTCTTGTTCAGGGTCCATTCGAACATCCAAATCTGGTCTCCCTCCAGCTGACGGCTTGGAGATTGAACGCTTGATTCTATCAAAGCGTTGGTTTTCAGATTCTGTGATAGATACTCTGGTTCAGGCCAGAAAACCGATAACTAGAAAGATTTACCATAAAATATGGAAAAGATATATCTGTTGGTGTGAATCCAAAGGATTCCTATGGAATAAGATAAAGATTCCTAAGATCTCTCCTTTCTACAAGAAGGTTTGGAGAAAGGATTATCTGCAAGTTCTCTAAAGGGACAGATCTCTGCTTTATCTGTCTTACTACGCAAAAGACTGGCAGCTGTGCCAGATGTTCAAGCATTTGTTCAGGCTCTGGTTAGGATCAAGCCTGTTTACAGACCTTTGACTCCTCCCTGGAGTCTAAATCTAGTTCTTTCAGTTCTTCAAGGGGTTCCGTTTGAACCTTTACATTCCATAGATATTAAGTTACTATCTTGGAAAGTTTTGTTTTTGGTTGCTATTTCTTCTGCTAGAAGAGTTTCAGAGTTATCTGCTCTGCAGTGTTCTCCGCCCTATCTGGTGTTCCATGCAGATAAGGTGGTTTTGCGTACTAAGCCTGGTTTTCTTCCAAAGGTTGTTTCTAACAAGAATATTAACCAGGAGATAGTTGTACCTTCTTTATGTCCGAATCCAATTTCAAAGAAGGAACGTTTGTTACACAATTTGGACATAGTCTGTGCTCTAAAATTCTATTTAGAGGCTACAAAAGATTTCAGACAAACATCTTCTTTGTTTGTTGTCTATTCTGGTAAAAGGAGAGGTCAAAAAGCGACTTCTACCTCTCTTTCCTTTTGGCTTAAAAGCATCATCCGATTGGCTTATGAGACTGCCGGACGGCAGCCTCCTGAAAGAATCACAGCTCACTCCACTAGGGCTGTGGCTTCCACATGGGCCTTCAAGAACGAGGCTTCTGTTGACCAGATATGTAAGGCAGCGACTTGATCTTCACTGCACACTTTTGACAAATTTTACAAATTTTATACTTTTGCTTCTTCGGAGGCTATTTTTGGGAGAAAGGTTTTGCAAGCCGTGGTGCCTTCCGTTTAGGTAACCTGATTTGCTCCATCCCTTCATCCGTGTCCTAAAGCTTTGGTATTGGTTCCCACAAGTAAGGATGACGCCGTGGACCGGACACACCAATGTTGGAGAAAACAGAATTTATGCTTACCTGATAAATTACTTTCTCCAACGGTGTGTCCGGTCCACGGCCCGCCCTGGTTTTTTAATCAGGTCTGATGAATTATTTTCTCTAACTACAGTCACCACGGTACCATATGGTTTCTCCTATATTTTTCCTCCTGTCCGTCGGTCGAATGACTGGGGTGGGCGGAGCCTAGGAGGGACTATATGGCCAGCTTTGCTGGGACTCTTTGCCATTTCCTGTTGGGGAAGAGATATTCCCACAAGAAAGGATGACGCCGTGGACCGGACACACAGTTTTCTTTGGCATCTTGGTTAAAGCTTTTGATTCATAAAGCTTATTTGGCGGCTGGACAGTCCCCACCTCAGAGGATCACAGCTCATTCTAATAGATCAGTCTCCACTTCTTGGGCGTTTAAGAATGAAGCTTCAGTTGATCAGATTTGCAAACAGCAACTTGGTCTTCTTTGCATACATTTACTACATTTTACCATTTTGATGTATTTGCTTCTTATGAAGCAGTCTTTTGTAGAAAAGTTCTTCAGGCAGCTGTTTTAGTTTGATTCTTCTGCTAATGTTTTAAGTTTTATTCTTTCAATTTATGAGAAAAACGTATTTTTTGTGGATATAATTTTTTCAGCGGAAAATAGCTGTTTTTATTTTATCCCTCCCTTTCTAGTGACTCTTCTGTGGACTTTCACATCTTGGGTATTTTTATCCCATATGTCACTAGCTCATGGACTTTTGCCAATTACATGAAAGAAAACATAATTTATATAAGAACTTTTTTTTCGGGGGTTATGATTTTTTTGTATAAAATCACAATTATATTTCCAGATCCTCTTTTTTGTATGCTTTTTTACCCCTTATTTTATCACCCCACTACTTGGCTATTCGTTAAACTGAATTGTGGGTGTGGTGAGGGGTGTATTTATAGGTATTTTGAGGTTTGGGAAACTTTGCCCCTCCTGGGAGTATTGTATTTCCCATATGTCACTAGCTCATGGACTCTTGCCAATATGAAAGAAATGAATTTATCAGGTGAGTTCTTACATAAATTATGGTTTTTGGCTTGGAACAAACAGTTTTCACTTTTGTTTTTGAAGTGTTGCGTAGCTCATAACAGCTTGGCGCCTTTTTTCATAGCAGGAGAAGTCATGTCTTACGTACCACATGACCGGGTACAGTCTCTTTCATTTCTTAAGATCCTGCTGCAGACATCACTCCTGAGGAGAGAGTTTTCACTGTTAGCTGTCTGGGTCTAGGAGGTGGTGAGTGCTCCAGCCATTGGGAGTATTAAGATGCTGTTTTTTAAATAAAAGCATTTCTTTTTGCTTGTCCTTCTTTGGGTATATTCAAAGCAATGGAGGACTCTGATACTACATTAGAAGGTTCACTCCTTCTGTATTTATTAATAATTCCTGTTTATATTGTGAGGAGGGTGTTGTTTGTCTGCCTGCCTGCTCAGTTTTGCGCCATTTGCCTAAACACTGTTCTAAAGTCTAAGAAGGGAGACAAGCCTGCTAATACTCATAGCGCTATTAGCCCTTCTGAGCCCTTTACTTCTAAGGAATCTGAGTCCCGAGAAATTTATACCCTTTCTACTTAACTCGCTCCACATGCAGTTCCCCACGGCTCAACTAATCCTCCATCTGGAGGGGGCCTTTTTTCAGCGGACTTTACCGTGCAGTTACAATCGGCGGTGTCTGCTGCCTTGAGTGCCTTACCTCTCTCTAACAAACGCAAGAGAAAGGTTAAACATAGTTCTCCTGACCTAGAGTCGTCTAAATATTTTTTGGATTTAGCTACTATATCCCAGCTATCCGAGGATGAGTTAACCTCTGTAGCTTCAGAGGGTGAACTTTCTGAGTCGGAGACTTCAGTTTCTAAACCTCCTTCAGGGGAGGAACCCTCCTTTAGATTTATAATTGAGCATCTGCGTTTTTTATTAAAGGAGGTTCTGTCTACACTAGAGGTTCCAAAAGCTACCCTCTCTGAGGAGCCTAAGATCCCTAAATTAGACAGGGTTTTCTGAAGATAGGAAGGTTCCTCTGACCTTTCCTGTGCCAGTAAAGATGGCGAACATTATTAGTAACGAATGGGAAAGAGTAGAAACTTTTTCCCCCTTGTCTACTTTTAAAAAATTATTCCCGGTCCCTGACTCTCAATTAGAATTGTGGAGCTCCATCCCTAAGGTGGATGGCACTTTCTCTACGCTGGCTAAGCATACTACTATCCCTCTGGAGGATAGTTCTTCTTTTAGACAGCCTATGGATAAGAAAATGGAAACTTTTCTGAGGAAGATGTTTCAACATACAGGGTTTTTATTTCAACCGGCAGAAAATACCTACTGGTGTAACACGCTGTTGGAGCTTGTTAAAGGGCCAGTAAACCTAAAAAAATTTATATTTATATTAGTGCTAGCTTTATAGAACCTAATATTGCCGGTGAGCTTTTATTAAAAAAGTGTTTTCCAGACCTGCACTCTGTGCTCTACTGAGCGGGTCTGTTTTTTTCACTGAGCACATCTGGCCAGCTGTCTAGTCACAGCTTGGCCTGATCGCGCCATTACACTCAGTGCAGCTCGCTCCTGCTCTGTCTGACAGCGGGAGCGAGCTGCACTGAGTGTAATGGCACGATCGGGCCGGGCTGTGACTAGACAGCTGGCCAGATGCGCTCAGTGAAAAAAACAGACCCGCTCAGTCTGTTCAAGTCTCATCTGCCCAGGGGCAGTTTCCTACTCTCTAGTCTGTCTACAAGACCGGAAAAGAGGGCTGCCTTCTAAGGTTGCGTACAGGATCTCTCCTCTTTAGGAGTAATTGTCCCGGTACCTACAGCAGAGAGAGGTTTGGGGTTTTATTCAAACCTTTTCGTGGTTCTAAAGAATGAGGGAACTTTTCGTCCAATTCTAGACCTAAAGTGCCTAAATAAGTTTCTGAGTGTTCCCTCTTTCAAGATGGAGACAATTCGATCTATCCTTCCTCTGGTTCAGGAAGGACAATTTATGACCGAGTAGACCTGAAGGATGCATACCTTCACGTCCCGATTCACAGGGAACATTTTCAGTTCCTGAGGTTTGCCTTTCTGGACCAGCACTTCCAGTTCATAGCTCTTCCGTTTGGCCTAGCTACTGCTCCAAGGATATTTACAAAGGTTCTGGGGGCTCTTCTAGCCGTTGCCAAAACACGAGGTATTTCAGTAACGCCTTACCTGGACAATATCTTGGTACAGGCACTATATTTTCGTCTAGCGAAAGAACATTCAGAGTCCCTTCTCACTCTTCTTCGATCACATGGATAAAAGATAAACTTGGAAAAAAATTCTATTACTACAAGTACAAGGGTGAATTTTGTGGGAACTATAATATACTCTATATCCATGAGAATATTCCTCACAGATCAGAGACGTTGAAAGCTAACTTCTGCATGTCTTGTCCTCCAGGCCTCCTTGAGACCCTCAGTGGCTCAGTGTATGGATGTAATCGGACTCATGGTGTCCTGCATGGACATCATTCCTTTTGCCAGATTCTACCTCAGACCCTTAAAACTTTGCAGGCTGAGACAATGGAACAGTGACCATTCGGTTCTGTCTCAACAGATCGTGCTCGACAGCCTGTCAATAGACTCGCTCTCCTGGTGGCTCTGTCCAGATCATCTGTACCAAGGCACGTGCTATTTGAGACCGTCCTGGGAGATTGTGACTACGGACGCAAGCCTTTCCGGCTGGGGAGCCGTTTGGGGTGCCAAGAAGGCACAAGGTCTGTGGACTCAGAAGGAGTCCTCCCTTCTGATAAATATTTTGGAACTCTGGGCAATCTTCAATGCCTTGAAGGCTTGGCCCCTTCTGGGTTTGTCCCAGTTTATCAAATTCCAATCAGACAATATAACCTCGGTTGCCTATATCAACCATCAGGGGGGAACGAGAAGTTCCTTGGCGATGAGAGAAGTATCTCAGATACTAGAGTTGGCGGAGACTCACAAATGTATGCTGTCAGCGATCCACATTCCGGGTGTGGACAACTGGGAAGCGGACTTCCTCAGCAGGCAATCCTTTCACCCAGGAAAATGGTCTCTTCACCCTGAGGTCTTTGCAGAGATATGCAACGAGTGGGGGACGCCGGAGATAGATCTTATGGCATCCCGCCTCAATACCAAGCTACCCAGGTACGGGTCGAGGTCGAGGGATCCCCAGGCGGAACTGATAGATGCCCTATCAGTACCATGGAGGTTCAGACTCCATTACCGCTTCTCCCTTGTGTGGTGGCTCGCATCAAGCAGGAGCGAGCATCTGTGATTCTGATTGCTCCATCATGGTCGGGAAGGACGTGGTTTGTGGTTCTGGTGGGGATGTCCTCATCTCCACAGTGGAGGTTTCCTTGTCGCAGAGATCTGCTGATACACGGTCCCTTCGTTCATCAAAATCTAGATTCTCTGAGGCTGACTGCGTGGAGATTAAACGCTTAGTCTTAGCTAAGAGAGGGTTTAGCTAAGAGAGGGTTTTCTGAGAGTGTTATCTACACTCTGGTTCAAGCTTATAAACCAGCTACTTGTGTGAAGAGTGTGTTTTTTCCTGTTATAAGGTTAAGGTTGCCAGAATTTTAGCTTTTCTCCAGGATGGCTTGGAGAAGAGTTTTTATGCTAGTTCCCTGAAGGGACAGATATCGGCCCTGTCGGTGTTACTGCACAAAAGATTGACTGAACTTCCAGATGTGCAGTCCTATGTTAAGGCTCTGGCTAGGATCAGAACCATGTTTAGATTTGGGGCTCCGCCTTGGAGCCTCAATCTTGTTCTCAGTGTTTTGCAGCAGGCTCCGTTTGAGCCTATGCATACTGTTGATATTAAATCTTGGAAGGTTCTTTTTTTTTGTTGGCTATTGCCTCTGCGTGCAGAGTTTCTGAGATTTCTGCTTTGCAATGTGATCCCCCTTATCTGATTTTTCATGCTGATAAGGCGGTTTTACGTACTAAACTAGGGTTCCTCCCTAAGGTGGTGTCGAATCGTAACATAAATCAAGAAATTGTTGTTCCTTCCTTGTGTCCTAATACTCCTTCAGCGAAGGAACGTTTGCTTCACAATCTAGATGTGGTTCATGCCTTGAAGTTCTATCTTCAGACTACTAAGGAATTCAGACTATCTTCCTCTTTGTTTGTCATCCTATGCGCAGAAGGGACAGAAGGCTACTACAACTCCTCTATCTTTCTGGTTGAGGAGTGTCATCCGCTTAGCTTATGAGACAGTGGGACGACAGCCTCCTAAGAGGATAACGTCTCATTCTACTAGATCCACGACCTCGCCTGTAATTTTTTTTTTTTTTGATGGGCGGCCCCTGTTTTTATATTATTCCTTCTGGCACCTTTTATACCCTGATGTTTCTCCTACATAAAAGGGTTAAACACATAAAGTTCATCTTGTGAAATGCAACTCAGTGCAGCTCATATGCAGGACATGACCAGGGAGCCGTTTAGGAGTAACATACACATGTAGCTGGCTGTGACCACACGTGTCCTGCTGAGCATCTGCAGAGGGACTTAAGCTATTGTGTTACCCGTTTGTGTCCCCTTTGGGACACATTAGTAACAAATTTGATCGCTTTATTTCTGTGTTAAAATATCCCTTTAATGTAATGGTGAGAATTTGGCACTTAGGATAAACAAGCTTCTAGCTACTTAGGAGCGATAGTTTGCAATTGTCAGAGTTTTGAAAAAAGTCGGAAAAATATATCTTCTTTATTGCAATTAGTTTTAACAGACAGACAGGCGTGGGGTATGCTTCAGCTGGGATTCCACTTATGTTAAAGGGACATGAAACCAAACATTTCTTTTATGATTCAGGCAGAGCATGTGATTTTAAACAACTTTCCAATTTACTTCTATTTTAAAATTTGCTTCATTCTCTTGGTATCATCATTTGTTGAAGGAGCTGCAATGCGCTTCTGGTGAGCCAAGAGGCATTTATGTGTCACCACCAATCAGCATTTATCTCTAAATAGTGCATGGCTGCAACTGAGCATACAATATGTATGCTTTTCAACTAAGGATACCAAGGGAATGAAGCAAATTAGATAATAGAAATAAATTAGAAAGTTGTTTAAAAATCACACGTTCTGTCTGAACCATGAAATAAAATTTTTGGGTCAACTCATATCTCTAACAGAGTACAATTTTTACACAAAATCAAAAGCTGTTAGATGTCCTTTTATGAAACTAACTATAGCATAGTTATTGAACAAAAAGCTGCGCCCGTTGTTGTGTCAGGGGTTGCATAATCTTAGTTCTGTAATTTTCAGGTTACCTGTGGAAGGGTGCATCGGAAAGCGATTTTTCAGTAGCCCAGCTCACACTCACCTTCTAAAGCAGATGAAACGACGTCTGATGGAACTAGCAGACTTTCATCATTCAGCCAGCAAAGCCCTTCGGGTCCTTGTTCCTATGGACGGATCTCCTGTCCTATCAGACTCCGGAGGCAGCACTCAGGATTGTATGATGTCCCCAGATCTGCACAAAGAGCTTGTCAAGTAAATACTCACCTTTTTAATACGGCTCTGCACAAACAACCCTAATATTTCATGTAAACTTATTGACATCTGGCATTATTAATGAACATTTAGTTTTTTTTGGAAATGCTGACTTTAGAATCTGATTTGGTTTGGGATAATTATGTTTTTATGCATAGGAACAATTCGAAACTAGGAGACCGATTATCTAAATCTCTCTTCTATAAGAAAGCTCCCTGTCCTAGTTCCCTGGTGGAATTAAATAAAGCCTGAAAACAGGGGGTCTCTCTAAAGGGTGTATACTGCTTTTTGTATAGGAAACAGATGCAGCCATAACAATTAAATTTGTCATTTACATATTATAAAAAACTAATAATTTAACCCTATACACAAAAATACACAGGAAAAAATGTATTGTTAAGGTGCATCAAAAATTGTAACAAAATTGTTTGGCCAAAAAATTATATTTTCTCAAAAACGTAAAATTTGTATGTAAATTACACAGGAATTAATCACATTAAATATGCACAGCGTAAATCGTAATTTAAGTACACTGGATGTTCAAAAAACAAGTAACAATTAATACATACAAGTGCAAAATACAAAGCGTAATTGTTGTTTTTTTGTAAAATGGACTGAACACAGGCGTTCCATGGGCGTATGTAAAATTTTCTCTCAATCCCAGGGTAATTCTGTAAACATTTCCGCCCTACAGTTCTCACTGTTTTTTTTTTTTTCTTTTCGCAAATGAAAAGGTGGCAATGTTGTGACTAAAATCTCAAAATACTTATAACTCTAATAAAAAAAAAACACATGCTTTTGAAAATGTAGGCGATTATAAGATGCTATAAAGCAGCATAATATGATTTATATTGGTTGCAGGATTTAGTTTTTAAAGTATTCCCCCTGCTCGCTGCTAACTTCACCCTACACAGCAACATTTTCTTTTCCAGTGAGCTCCATCACTTTCAATAGAAGACATTTCCCCACTCGCAGGGACTTCCCCTTTTTTTTAAGATATATCCACCAGGGCAGCCCCTTGTGATTGTGTGCATGAAAAACCTGATCTGGTGAGGTTTAAATAAGTCTGACACCTGAAGCTAATTGACTTGATTATCTGTGCTGACAGTGGACTTCAACTCACATTGTCCCATATAATAAAAAAAATGGTTTATGCCCTATTAAAGTTTCTATGATAAAAAGAACATTATATTAAATGTGGGCTTATGATTTAGATATATTGACCTAACTCCCTAGCTGCCGTCTATCTCCCTTACAATGCATAATAAATGCCTCTGCCAGGCTGATCTTCCTTACACGTAGCTCCTCATCTGCTGCACCTCTCTGCCAGTCCCCTCACTTGCTGCTTCTAACCTCCATAATATAACATAAAATCCTGACTCTAACTTTTAAAGCTCTCAATAACACTGCTCCCCCTATGTCTTCAACCTAGTCTCCAGATACTCGCCGTCCCATCACCTTCACTCTGCTCATGCCTCACATTCCCATCTACAAGACTTCTCCATACTGGTCTCTATTTTGTGGAACTCTGCCTCACTCTACACAACTCTCCCCTAGTTTTCAAACTGTCAAGAGATCCTTAAAGACTCTACTGTTCACGGATGCATATAACATACAATTATAAAATTGTCCTATCTTAGCCCCTCTTCTCCTTTAGTTGTTCCCTTAAACCCCCTTAGCATGTAAGCCTACTAGCCTAGCTGCTTTGTAGATCACTTTTATGAGAGATGATTTACAAAAGTGAAACTCTTGGCAGGGCCCTCTATCCCTTTGTCTCCCATTATTGTCACCTTGCATATTAGACCCATGTCTTTAGCGCTGCAGAACCTGCTGGCGCTCAACAAATAACTGATAATAATAATAATAACAACTCATACATTGACCTAATGTTTTTAAAGAGATAAAGGAATAACAGATTGCTGATTTTTTATTTTGCTTAACAGTACATGGGACGAAGGAAGTAGGTAAGAGTAATGTGGGTTTCTCCTGTGCCATGTGCTGAAGAAAGGCATTAAACAGGATGTGCAATCATACATAGTGCATTATCTGCTAAGGATAAAACAGATTTTCCTTTTTTGCAGGTTATTTAATGTATTTATTGTGTGGCTGGATGAAGAAAGTTTTCAGAAAGGAGATGTGTACATCCCTTCACTTCCCAAGCAGTATGATACACACCGTCTGGCTAAAATAATGCGCAATGAACAGGTGAGATGTTCCAAGCATGATTTATATAGAAATACGTTTTGTGTTCTCTGTGTATGTGTAAATATAAAGGATGTGCTCATTACTGTATTTGTCATGCTGTATAATCCTTATATCTTGGTCCTCCCTGGTAATACTAGTGGGAACCCCTCTCCCAAGGGGTGTGGAGAGAACTGCTCACTCCCTTAGTTACTTGTATAAAGATTGTAAGCTTGAGAGCCTTTGGATTGTAAGCTTGAGAGCCTTTGGATTGTAAGCTTGAGAGCCTTTGGATTGTAAGCTTGAGAGCCTTTGGATTGTAAGCTTGAGAGCCTTTGGATTGTAAGCTTGAGAGCCTTTGGATTGTAAGCTTGAGAGCCTTTGGATTGTAAGCTTGAGAGCCTTTGGATTGTGAGCTTGAGAGCCTTTAGATTGTAAGCGTGAGAGCCTTTAGATTGAAAGCTTGAGAGCATCTCTAACTGTAGCTCACTTTGAATAAAAGTGCATCTACAACTGATTGTGCTTAAGGGCAGGGCACCCCTCTCCTTTTACTTATGCTTGTCAATGTAAGTGTAGCAATGTACAGTGTATTGTCTGACATAATGTTTCATTGTAAGTTTTTTTTATTGTATTGTACTTTTATAATTGTAATATACCTTTGTATAGCACTGTGAAAAATGTTGGCGCTTTATAAATAAACAATAATAAAGGACCCCCTCCTCCTAATTCTGTCCAGCATTAGGTGGACAGAACTTAAAGACTCTCTCTCTTGATCTTTTTTTATTTATTTTTCTTTCTTAAGGCACGGTGAGTCCACGGATCATCAATTACTGTTGGGAATACCACTCCTGGCCAGCAGGAGGAGGCAAAGAGCACCACAGCAAAGCTGTTAAGTATCACTTCCCTTTCCAAAAATCCCAGTCATTCTCTTTGCCTTCAGTGCAAGGAGGAGGTGACGTTATAGGTGTCTATATAAGATTCTTCTATCAAGTTTTTATTTTTTATTTTTTTGAAGCCAGAGCAGGCTTGCTCTGATCTTCCATCACAATCTGGGTCTAGCTGTACTCACTGAATTTTCCTAACACCTTGCTGCCCTCTCTCAGAATGCCAGAGTAGGCTTACTCTGTTCATTTCTTTTATCCTAGGTCTCTGTGAGGAGTGGCTTTCTCTCATACCAGGTGAACTGTCCTCCTGCCGGACAGTCAGAAATGCAGGTAAGTGCCATTTTTATTCTATAAACATGGCACTTCAACACATATCTGCACTTATTGGGCTTAATCCTGAGGATCAGGGTTGTTTTTTTCTGGCAGGGGCAGGGTACTGTGTGGCGGTAGAGTAAGGGAAAAGGAAGGAAAATTTAAATTTATTTTATTGGTGGCTCAGAGTGGACTGCTTAATTGTGCAGTCGTCTTATGCAGAGGCTGTTGGTGTTTGTAACAGCTTTATTTTTGCGGCTAGATGTTTCCTAGCCGGTTCCTGACGTGACACCATTAAGGGGGGCGTGTCTCCTACTCTCTGGGTTGCGTTTCTCTTGGCGCCGTTTCCATGTAAAGGGGAGGAGAGTCCACGGCTTCATTCATTACTTATGGGAATTAAGAACCTGGCCACCAGGAGGAGGCAAAGACACCCCAGCCAAAGGCTTTAATACCTTCCCCACTCCCCTCATCCCCCAGTCATTCTTTGCCTTTCGTCACAGGAGGAGAGGTGCCGAACGGAGGTCTCTTATGGAGACTACTACTCTTTGCTATGGGACAGGAATTTAAGTAGCCCTAACAAGCCTTTCAGTTATGGGCCTGGGTGAAAGTTAGAGTCCGGAGATGCAGGGAGAGCTCTCCTCTGCATCACCATCCCGACTCATATTAACAGCTCCTACAGCAATCCGCGTTGACGAGTTTCGCAGACTGCTTTCTTCTCTCAAGTCCATGTCAGCAGAGCGATCTTCAATGCCTTGATGGCTTGGCCTCAGCTGGTCTTAGCCCGGTCTATCAGGTTCCAGGCGGACAACATAACGTCAGTGGCCTACATCAACCACCAAGGGGGAACCCAAAGTTCCTTAGCCATGAAGGATGTGGCATGTATCATCCAGTTGGTGGAGGCTCACAATTGCTGTCTATCTGCTATCCACATTCCAGGGGTAGACAATTGGGAAGTGAATTTTCTGAGCAGACAGACTTTCCATCACGGGGAGTGGGAACTACATCCGGAGGTATTCTCCAGGTTATCAACCAAATGGGGGTTACCAGAATTGGATCTCATGGCGTCTCGTCAGAACATCAAGCTCCCAAAGTACGGTTCAAAGTCAAGAGATCCTCAAGCCTTTCTGATAGAAGCTTTGGCAGTTCCTTGGAACTTCAGGTTGGCATATCTCTTTCCTCCATTTGCTCTCGGCGGGTCATCGCTCGTATCAAGCAGGAGAAAGCATTAGTGATTCTAATAGCTCCTTTGTTGCCTCGCAGGATCTGGTATGCAGATCTAGTAGAGATGTTGTCTCTTCCTCCGTGGAGACTTCCGCTGAGGAAGGACCTTCTGCTTCAGGGGCCCTTCCTTCATCCAAATCTTGTTTCTCTGAAGCGGACTGCTCAGAGATTGAACGTTTGATTTTAGCTAAGCGTGGATTTTCCGAATTGGTCATTGAGACCATGGTTCAAGCTCGTAAGCCTTTTACTAGAAAGATTTACCGTAAGATATGGCGAAAATATCTTTATTGGTGTGAGTCTAAAGGATATTCTTGGAGTAAGGTCAGGATCCCAAGGATCTTATCTTTTCTCCAGGAAGGCCTGGAGAAAGGGTTATCTGTCAATACCCTCAAGGGTCAGATTTCTGCTCTATCTGTTCTGCTGCACAAGCGTCTGGCGGACGTGCCGGTTGTACAATCCTTTTGTCAGGCCGTGGTCAGAATCGGGTCTGTGTTTAAGTCTGCTGATCCACCTTGGAGCCTTACCCTTGTTCTTAAGGTTTTACAACAGGCTCCGTTTGAGCCTATGCATTCCATAGATATTAAGTTGTTATCTTGAAAGGTTTTGTTTCTTCTGCTCGGAGGGTTTCCGAACTTTCAGCTTTGCAGTGTGATTCTCCTTATCTCATTTCATACAGATAAGGCAGTTCTCTGTACCAAGTTTGGTTTTCTTCCTAAGGTTGTTTCGGCCAGAAATATTAATCAGAAAATTGTTGTTCCTTCTCTCTGTCTTAATCCTCCTTCTCATAAAGAACGTTTGTTGCACAACTTAGATGTTGTGCGGGCTCTTAAATTCTATCTGCAGGCTACGAAGTACTTTCATCAGTCTTCTGCATTGTTTGTTTGTTTTTCTGGAAAACGTAAAGGCCAGAAAGCTGCTGCCACTTCTCTTTCTCTCTGGTTGAGAAGTGTTATTCGTATGGCTTATGAGACTGCTTGACAGCAGCCTCCTGAGAGAATTACAGCTCACTCCACTAGGGCGGTGTCTTCTTCTTGGGCCTTCAAGAATGAGGCCTCTGTAGAACAGATTTGTAAGGCGGCGACTTAGTCTTCTTTGCATACTTCGGCTGAGGCTTCTTTTGGGAGAAAGGTTCTGCAGGCAGTGGTGCCTTCTGTTTAGGTTACCTTCCTTGCCCTCCCTTATCATCTGTGTCCTCTAGCTTGGGTATTGATTCCCAACAGTAATTGATGATCCGTGGACTCACTGTGTCTTAAGAAAGAAAACAAAATGTATGCTTACCTGATAAATTTAGTTATTTCTTGACACAGTGAATCCACGGCCCTCCCTGTTTCAGACATTTTTTTTTATATATAAACCTCAGGCACCTCTGCACCTTGTGGTATTTCCTTTCTCTCCTTTTCCTTCGGTCAAATAACTGGGGGTTTTGGGAAGGGAAGTGATACTTAACAGCTTTGCTGTGGTGCTCTTTGCCTTCTCCTGCTGGCAAGGAGTGATATTCCCAACAGTAATTGATGATCCAGGGACTCACTGTGTCAAGAAAGAAATAAGTTTATCAGGTAAGCATAAATTTTGTTTTAGTCTAAGAATATTTTTTCCCTAGTGGGCAGATTTTTTTTTTGAGGTTCAGTTAAAGGCATAAAGAAAAATATGTGTCAATGGTAAGAGTACATAGAGAATTCAGTTCAAGACATATAACTAATAGATATACTTTAAAGGATTATATGACACAGTTTGAGAACTTTGATATATACATAGACATATACTTGCTAACATATGCACATATATGAGTAGATCATTTGCCCATTGGACTGCATACCTTCTAAATAATATCTGGGGCATCTTATGGACCACCTTTTGGCACAAAGGATGAAGAAATTGGAGAAGGTGCTTTTAGTCAAAAGGAGACCACTCTTGGGTCCCAGTTGGTAAACCTCCTTTTAGTAATGTTTTAGTAAATCTTGAGCCTCCATAATAAAGCCACTTTTGGGCTCTGAAGTGTACTAATATATAATATAGTAGGAGGAAAACTATATACTACTCTAGAACTCTTGAGATAAATGAGCTATAATGGAAGTAAGAAAACTGTACTAATTTTTGTGGGTTAAAACTATCAACAGATTATTACAGGCTATTTTCTGTATAATGTAATCGAGATCGGGGAGTTATTCTATGCCGCTAGAGCTGGGTTATTAAGTTAAGTGAGCCGCTAGGTGACTTAGGGGAGCAAGTACTTAATGACAATGAGGTCATCTGCGCTAGAGAATGGGATGTTTTTAAATATAGCCTAATTAAGAACCATATAACTATAGAGTGATATGATAGATTAACAGAGTGACTCCGTTATGGGTTTATGGGTCTATGAACCAGTGACAATTTTCTTAAATATATACACTGCGTATCTCCAAACTGTCTATTTGTTAGGGGTTAGCGGACACATGCTTTGTTCCATCTGGAGTTCTCACTACATCTCCGTTGAGATCCAATGTACTGTTTCTAGTATATATCCCCATCCTGAACCACTTCTTAATTTAGCGCTTCCCCCTGCCTCGGCCGCAGACAATGAGGGAGTGATTTAACTTAGCGTTAGAGTAGCACCTATGGATAGGAGTACATTAAACTGGAAGTGATGCTTAGGGAGTTAGAGATTAGCAAATGGGTTCACCTCACCCACTCCTCAGGTATTAGAGTGGCTGCTATGTAAGTTGGGTACAGCTAGGGCTAGGATGTGGGAGGATAGTATGGATCAAGTACATATTTTATCTTGTTTAAATAGTGCTCTATCATAGCGCCATGCATAACTACATGTCACTTTTATACCGCATGGGAGAGAACACAGTTGCAACTAGAACTTCTTAAAAAACTTTGACAACAAATTGAGTCACAAAAATCCAACATGGCATAACAGTTAAAAATAATGGGATATACTTAATAGTCACTGCAAATTAAGGAAAGGCAGGGCGCAATCATAAACTTTGACTACAAATTGAGTCGCATAAATCCAACATGGCATACCATTGAAAATATAGTGGAATAAACTTAAGAGTCACTGCAATTTAAGGAAAGGCAGGGTGCAATCACAGCAGATTAACGAACATATTTACTTTAGTTAGTTAGGTAGAAAGGGCTCCCTAGAGTTAGCCAACACCAGAGCGTCCCAGGCATAGCATAAGGCTCACCGGAGGTATACCGTACCAGGATTTCAGGAGATTAACAGTGTTCCAGGAGACTTGAGAGTCAAAGGAGCTCTGAAAAACGGCTGTGGGTATGGTTTCCTCTTTTTAGTGTTTCCGGCCTCATTTCCTACGCTAAGAGCGCTTACTGGAGTAGTGAAGGTCTGTTATTTCTTTAGCCGGCTATTACCAGTAGCTTGTGGCGCACTTGAATTCGCGGTCCTTCTTGATCACATGGTAGTATTTTAGGCACAGTCAATTCACAGTCAATTCATCCTCACTTGGATCTGAAACTATCTCTTTATATACATTTAGGTGATCAGGAGGGTCAAAACCTTTAACATCTCTTGGGCTGTGTACTCCCCGTGAGCTTCAGATTCAGCTGTTTTAGTTATCCGCTCTCCCCACGAGAGAGAATGTTGTATCCTCAGTGTGGCCAACAGGGTTTTTTTTTTCGTATTGATGAACCTAGTAGTTTCTTGCGTGACTGCGGTATTATATATTGTAGTAGTCTACTCTATGACGCTGGTTTTGCAGTGTGGATGTCGAACGCTTGTCAGGTATGTCTGAGCCTGTATTACGCTCAAATGCCTTTCTAGGCTGTGGAAGTGTTCTGTTATTAGTGTCTGGACTCTGACTTCCCAGGCCTCCACAGCTTCCACCATGATGCAATTTCCTCTGCTGACCAGTCTAGTTATTCTTGCCCCAGTAGTATAGAGGGTTAGATGGTTAGTGTTGTATATTGTAAATTAGAACAGTGTTGGCAGTTTACTGTGAACTGCTCTACCCGGTGTTGTATCGGAAAAATCGGGCACCTTTTTTTTTTTTATCATTTATATGTGCCTTACATACTTGTCATGCTGCTAGATCTTTGACTACGGTCACCGGTGCATACTTCATTCTCCGGTTCCTTTTGGAGGGCGCCATGTTCTTTGATGTTATACGGTGCTGATGATGCAAGGGCTTTGTCTGAGAGCTGTCATAGGTGTGCGCACACTTTCTAATCTAGCCTCGACATGGGCCTTCTTACTGCATTTTAACCAAATAGTGATGTGTCCTGCACAACTTCATGGGAGTGAGCACAATGTTATCTATATGGCCTACATGAATTAACAATCTCTTGTGTGAAAAGCAAATAAAAAAGATTGTGATAAGAGGCTGCCTGTAATGGTTTAAATGTTATAAAGTATATTAATATAACAATGTTGCTTGTGCAAAGCTGGGGAATGGGTAGTAAAGGCTTTATCTATCTTTTTAAACAACAATTTTGGTGTAGACTGTCCCTTTAATCTTCTCATTGGTAAGTATTATCAGGGAGAGCCAAGATAACGGGATAACAGAATTTCTTTATCTTGGCCTGTATTCCTTGGTAATACTTACCAAGCTCCCTCCTGTTCCTTCTATTCTACTATGAGGAGGAGTTGATCCTAGAGTTACTTTTATACAAGTAAATAGTGAAGTGAGCACTTCTCATTAGTTGGTATTACCCAGGGATATGAGCCAAGATATAGAAATTCTTTATATTTTGGCGATGATTTTTAGTTTTCTTAACATTACAAATGTGTACCATAAAATGTAGTGTAAAAAACACTGTATCATAATGTTATGATATAGCTTCCAATGCACACTAACTTGTAGAAACATAATATGTGCAATATCTGCTGTATCAAAATACTGTATCACAATTGAAATATCAAATGATATAAAAACTTATTAATAATTTAAAAAAAAGTATTGTTAAAGGATCAGCGCACTGTAATATTTACTCCCATTTAATGTGCTCCCAATGACCATGTGTATTGACTAAAAGTATAATTTATTAAATTTAAATGTTTTGATAACTTTTAGAGTTTGTGGATGGAATTTGTCAACATGGAACGCATAATTTACGAAATTCAGGAATCCGTAAATACTTGGACCAAAATCAAATTAGAAATGGATACAAGTCTGCATGCTCCAATAGCAGTAGTGGATCCCTCCAAATCTGTTTCAGGTATTTATCATCATTTACTTGCAAACTGTAGCCAAATTTGGTAGCTCTGGGTATGAGTAGGATGTACACAATGACACTGATTTATGGTAACAAACAAAATACAGACACATAAAAAAGGCTAATAAAATACAAGCGATGGAGGACCCTGCACTGAAGAGCTTACAGTCTATAGATTACAGGGTGAAGAGATTATTGTATGCTCCAATAGAGCATATAGTTGGTATGTTTATGTTTGACATTCATATATAAATCTATATGTTATATGGTCTGCTTGATGGCAGGTGCTATGCAGATTCCAGTGGCCTTCAATTTTCAGGCTAGTGCCTATGTTTCTACTCAGAGCATAGAGGTGAAGTATTGGTAAATGGGGTTAAAAAAACATAGGTAGGAATAGATAGTACATGTAATTAATCACTATTTTTAGCTATGTGGTCAGCGTCTTTCTCCTCCATTTGTCTCTAATCTGGAACCATCAACCAGTTCATAAATAAAACTAGCTGTGCTGTATCGAATCCCTTATATCATTATGTATGTACAGTATGTATGTATTTATGTGTTTGTATATATGTCTGTGTGTGTATATGTATATATATACCTACCTTGCAAAACAGCTGTAAATGTGTTTCATCTTAGAAATGACCCTCACTTCCCCTTAAACATATGAATAATATTTATTTTAGAAATAAGTTGAACTGAATATATAAACACAATGTAATAACAGCAGCTTTTTCTTCATATTCATAAATATCACTTGAAATTAGTGCGTGAGCATTTTAAAGGAAAAGTAAAGTCAAAATTAAACTTCATGATTCAGAACATGTAATTTTAAACGACTTTCAAATGTTCTTCTATTATCTATTTTTTTCATTCTCTTGGTGTCCTTTGTTGAAAAGCATACCTCGGTAGGCTGAGGAGCAGCAATGCACTACTGGGAGCTAGCTGCTGATTGGTGACTGCACATATATGCCTCTCGTCTGGCTTACCTGATGTGCTCAGCTACCTAATACACAAATGTTCAAGGAGCACCGTGCTTGGAGGAAAAATCAAGTTTATTCAATTATAAACGCAAAAAGCGGGGTATTACTAACCCCAAGGGTAAAACTGGTTTTCAAAGCAAATAATAACACAGGCCGACATGTACTCCTAGCCTCCAGTAGTTCATTGCTGCTCCTTCAACAAAGGATACAAAGAGAATGAAGATAATTTGACAATAGACGTACATTGATAAGTTTTTATAACATTTTATTCTCTGTCTGAATCATGAAAGAAAAAAAAATGAGTTTCAGGGGCCTTTAAAGACAGATGAAAGACTTGTGGCTGTGCACATAATATATGTGACTGGGAACTTCCTGAAAAAGTAATACCTGACCCCCTGCCCTGTCTCTCTTCTCCTGTACTAGATGTCATTAATATTCTGTTACGCAGAGCTATGCTCCACAATGCACTTTTGGACAATGTTTAAAGGGACATTAAACACTAAATAGATGCTAGATAGAATGCTGCATTAGAAGAAAAGATTAGTCTGAGGATAAGATGTAGATTAATTTTTTACAGTTTCATTATTCGTTTAAATATTGACAAAATAAGTGTAAAGTTGTATTGTCTACAAAACTATGGGAGCTGCCATGTTGTAACTTAGGTTACCTTCTCTGCTGTGGCCAATTAGGGACAGTTATAAAGCCAGCTATTTGCATAATCTGATTACGACATGCAATAATCTCCCTACCCCTCAAGCTGTAGATTGTAATCTCTGTATTACTTTTATATGTTGCATTATGTGCCCCACTTGTGCTGTGGAATTCAGCTGTGTACATAAAATCAATCGATGTGGGCAGATACGTAATGGTTTTTAACACAGTTTATTTTCTTTGGCAGCAAAGGAGAGGATCCTGATGAACCTGAGGAAGCACAGTTTTCCTTGCCCTGGTATTACCCTGCAGCTTATGAAACCACCAGTGCCTGTGATTCCCTCCTCTTGTTACATTAGCCCCCAGGAAGCCATGAAACTTGTTCATAAAGACCTAACTATCCTACAGCAGCATGCAAAGTAAGTGCTTTTTACCTGGATCACAATATTGTGCCAGATACGTCTTTTAGGCATTTATGTCACAACTATATTAACTTCTAATGTTAAGAAGCAACACTTGCACACTCAGCTTGCAGTGTAAAAGAGTCTAATTTCAGTAATCAGAGTATGCAATTTTAAAGTACTTTTTAGTCTACTTCTGTTTTCAAATTTGCTTTGTTTTATTAGCATCCTTTGGTGAAAATCATACCTAAGTATGCTCAGGAGCCGCAGTCCACTATTGTGAGCTAGCTGGATATTAGGAATGTGCATTCGGATCCTTTGTGAGGATCCAAATGTGCTATTTCACAGCCACTCATTCTATTCAGATATTCTCATAGCCGGATTGATTCTAGTGAAAGATCCACACACTAAGGCCTGGATTTGCACAGATCACTAAAATCAATTCAGCTGTGAAAAGATCCGAACGGAACGAGCAGCCGCCTGCTTTCTGAATTCATATCCATACTAAAGGATCCAAATGCACATCTCTACCGGATATTGACTTGTGGCTACACACATATGCCTTTTGCCATTGGCTCACCAGATGTGTTCATCCTTAAAATTCAGGCCAGGTTGTAAAAAAGCCAAACCAGTGTTCTGGTACTGAAGTGGTGTCTGCTTCAAGACTGACAGCTTGGTTACTTTCTTAAAGTATATGTTTTACAACATTTTATGTGCTGTTAATTGAACTATAAAAAGAAAATGTAACCTTTTATTTTATACATTAATAGTGGGGGGAAATAATTTCTATTTATAACTCAATGCCACATATCTTAAATACACTTTCTTGCCAATAGTAAGGAGCTGTCACTTTTTTCTCTCATTGCCTGTGGATATTTAATACCATCTTTTTGTGTTTCAGATCCGCGTGTATGCGGGAGTCTCAGCAAGTAGCAGTTGACGGCGAGATGCTTGATACGATTCCAAAATTATACATCAACAGGGAAGAACAAATTGAAATGAAAATGGAATGCCGGGGGAATTTAAATAAATCATGCTCAGGGCCTGCTGTGGTTACAGTCAAGGTTAGAAGTGAATGCTAAATCTCTGCATTTGTGGCCCTGTGTTCCATACATATTAAGTGCTAGTGAGCGACTTAAGAAAGGAGCCCGGAGAGAGAGGTTTCAGTGGGTCGGGGGAAGGGCTGAGTGGCACAGCAGGTTTCTTTGGGGACCTGGTTGGGTTGTTCTCAGGAATGATTATTCCTGGGTGTAGTTTAGATGGCCCTATGCAACATAAAGAGAGGCAAAGGACAGATCTCCCTAAATAGTACTATCCTGCAAAATGTGTTGGTTGGGAGACTGGCTTGTCTGGCCATTAGAGTATTGAGATTGTTTATTCTAAATTCTTACAACAAAATGTTCACATCAACCATGAAATCAAAACGTAGATCAAAACTATAAAGCTAGTTTTAGAGGAAATTAAAGGTACATGAAACACAATTTTTTTCCTTTCATGATTCAGGTAGAGAATACAATTTTAAACAACATTCCAACTTGCTTCTATTATCTAATTTGCTTCATTCTTTAGATATTCTTTGTTGAAGAACTAGCAATGCACATGAGTGAGCCAATCACAGAAGGCATCTGTGCAGCCACCAATCAGCAGCCACTGAGCCTATTTACATATGCTTTTCAACAAAGGATGTCAAGAGAATGAAGCAAATTAGATAAAAGAAGTAAATTGGAAAGTTAAAATTGCATGCTTTCTAAATCATGTCCCTTTAATTTACACAAGCGATAGAAATCTTGGGAGCTAGAGTTAAAACTGTAGATACATTCAATTAATTTTTGATTCAGTTATACTTGATTAGAATCTGCACATTGAACAAACAATATATTTCTTTCATGTAATTGGCAAGAGTCCATGAGCTAGTGACGTATGGGATATACAATCGTACCAGGAGGGGCAAAGTTTCCCAAACCTCAAAATGCCTATAAATACACCCCTCACCACACCCATAATTCAGTTCTTATAAAATTTGCCTCCTATGGAGGTGGTGAAGTAAGTTTGTGCTTAGATTCTTCGTTGATATGCGCTTCTCAGCATTTTTGAAGCCCGATTCCTCTGAGTACAGCGAATGTCAGAGGGTTGTGAAGCGAGTATCACCTATTGAATGCAATGGTTTTCCTCACGGGAGATCTATTTCATAGGTTCTCTGTTATCGGTCGTAGAGATTCATCTCCTACCTCCCTTATTCATATCGACGATATACTCTCATATTCCATTACCTCTACTGATAACATTTTAAGTGCTGGTTTAGCTACCTGCTATATGTGGATCGGTGTCTTTTGGTAAGTATGTTTTCATTACTTAAGACACTCTCAGCTATGGTTTGGCACTTTATGTATTATTATAAAGTTCTAAATATATGTATTGTACTTATATTTACCATGAGTCCGGTTTTTGTATATTTTCTTTTGCAGACTGTCAGTTTCATATTTGGGAAAAGCATATTTAGGAAAATATTTTTTCTTACCTGGGGTATAATTTTTTTTTTTTCTATTGACTGTTTTCTTATTAAATTTTGCGGGCAAAATTAGTCTTGCGAGGGCGCAAGTTTGAGTCTTTTTTTGGTGCGAAAATATTTTTGGCTCAAAGTTACGTCCGATGACGCAAATTCGTCATTTCCGGCGTCTTAGTTGACGCAGAGTTTCTTGCTCAAGGTTGCGTCGTCAGTGATGCGAGTGTGTCATTTCCAGTTTCAGTTACGTTGTGCGCCAAATAATTTAATTATTTAAAACCCATTCCTATGTGCCTCTTGCCTTTTTCTATGTTAGAGGGCTTTTCTGTTTGCATTTTTTCCCATTCCTGAAACTGCCATATAAGGAAATTGATAATTTTGCTTTATATGTAGTTTTTTCTCTTACATTTGCAAGATGTCTCAATTTGATCCTGTCTCAGAAACCACTGTTTGAACCCTGTTGCATGATAACAGTTAACTACCAAAGCTAAGTGCATTTGTTGTAAATTTGTGGAGATTATATCTCCAGCTGTGGTATGTAATAGTTGTCATGATAAGCTTTTACATGCAGAGAATGTGTCCATCAGGAATAGTACTATGCCTGTTGTTTCTTCAACATCTAATGTACAAGATAGCCCTGTGAATTTAAAAGATTTTATTGCTGATGCGATTCAGAAGGCTTTGTCTGCCATCCCGCCTTCTAATAACTGTAAAAGGTCTTTTAAAACTTCTCATAAAATTGATGAAATTTCAAATGACCAACAACATACTGAATTATCCTCTTCTGACGAGGATCTATCTGATTTAGAAGATCCTTCTTCAGATATTGACACTGACAAATCTACTTATTTATTTAAAATGAAGTATATTAGTTCCTTTTTAAAAGAAGTGTTAATTACATTGGATATTGAGGAAACTAGTCCTCTTGATATTAAAACTAGTAAACGTTTAAATTCTGTTTATAAACCCCCTGTGGTTACTCCAGAGGTTATTCCAGTTCCTGATGCTATTTCTGATATGATTTCTAAGGAATGGAATAGGCCTGGTACTTCTTTTATTCCTTCTTCAAGGTTTAAAAAATCGTATCCTTTGTCAGTAGTTACATTAGCGTTTTTTGAAAAGATCCCCAAAGTTGATGGGACTATTTCTACTCTTGCTAAACGTACTTCTATTCCTATGGAAGATAGTACTTCTTTTAAGACGAGTTAGATAGGAAACTTGAATCTTATCTAAGGAAAGCTTATTTATATTCTGGTCATCTCCTCAGACCTGCCATTTCTATGGCTGATGTTGCAGTTGCATCAACTTTTTGGTTGGAAAGTTTAGTGCAACAGGAAACTAATCCTGATTTGTCTAGCATTGTTTGCTTGCTTCAACAGGCTAATCATTTTATTTGTGATGCCATTTTTGATATCATCAAAATTGATGATGTTAAATCTATGTCTTTAGTTATTTTAGCTAGAAGAGCTTTGTGGCTTAAATATTGGAATGCTGACATGGTATCTAAGTCCAGATTACTATCTCTTTCTTTCCAAGGTAATAAGTTATTTGGTTCAGTTAAAATTGATTATTTCAACTGTCACTGGGGGAAGGGAGGTTTTTTTGCCTTAGGATAAAAAAATCTAAGGGTAAATTTAAAGCTTCTAACCACTTTTGTTCCTTTCGACAAAATAAGGAACAGAAACCTAATCCTTCCCCCAAAGAATCTGGTTCCAATTGGAAACCTTCTTCAAGTTGGAATAAATCCAAACCATTTAAGAAATTAAAGCCAGCCCCCAAGTCTGCATGAAGGTGCGGCCCTCATTCCAGCTCAGCTGGTAGGGGCAGATTGATATTCTTCCAAAACATTTGGGCAGATTCTGTCCAAAATCATTGGATTCAGAGTATTGTCTCTCAAGGGTACCAAATAGGATTCAGAGTAAGACCTCCTTTGAGAAGGTATTTTCTCTCACGCATCCCAGTAAATCCATTAAAGGCTCAAGCTTTTCTGAAATGTGTTTCAGACTTGGAGCTTTCAGGGGTAATCATACCAGTTCCATTTCAGGAACAGGCTCTGGGGTTTTATTCAAATCTATTCATTGTCCCAAAGAAAGAAAATTCTTCTAGGCCAGTTCTGGATCTGAAAATGTTGAATCGTTATGTAAGAGTGCAAATTTTCAAATTGGTGACTATAAGGACAATTCTGCCTTTTGTTCTGCAAGGGCATTATATTTCCACAATAGACTTACAGGATGCTTATCTTCATATTCCGATTCATCCAGACCATTATCAGTTTCTGAGATTCTCTTTTCTAAACAAGCATTACCAATTTGTTGCTCTTCCGTTTGGCCTAGCGACAGCTCCAAGAATCTTTTCGAAGGTTCTCGGTGCCCTACTCTCTGTAATCAGAGAACAGGGTATTGCAGTATTTCCTTATTTGGGTGATATCTTGGTACTAGCTCAGTCTTTACATTCTGCAGAATCTCACACCAATCAACTAGTGTTGTTTCTTCAGAGACATGGTTGGAGGATCAATTTACCAAAAAGTTCTTTGATTCCTCAGACAAGGGTCACCTTTTTAGGTTTACAGATAGATTCCATGTCCATGTTTCTGTCTCTAACAGAAAAGAGACGTTTAAAATTGGTTTCAGCTTGTCGGAACCTTCAGTCTGTCATTCCCTTCAGTGGCTATGTGCATGGAAGTTTTAGGTCTCATGACTGCAGCATCGGCTGCGATCCCCTTTGCTCGTTTTCATATGAGACCTCTCCAGCTTTGTATGCTGAACCAATGGGGCAGGGATTATACAAAGATATTACAATTAATATCCTTAAATCCCAAGGTTCGACTCTCTCTAACTTAGTGGTTAGATCACCATCGTATAATTCAAGAGTCCTCTTTTGTTCGTCCAACCTGGACTGTGATCACAACAGATGCAAGTCTTTCAGGTTGGGGAGCTGTCTGGGGATCTCTGACAGCACAAGGGGATTGGAAACCTCAAGAGGCGAGGTTACCAATCAATATTTTAGAACTCTGTGCTATCTTCAAGGCTCTTCAGGTGTGGCCTCTGTTGAAGAGAGAACCGTTCATTTGTTTTCAGACAGACAATATCACAACTGTGGCATATGTCAATCATCAGGGGGGGACTCGCAGTCCCCAAGCTATGAAAGAAGTATCTTGGATACTTGCTTGGGCGGAATCCAGTTCCTGTCTAATATCTGCGGTTCATATCCCAGGTATAGACAATTTGGAAGCGGATTATCTCAGCCGTCAGACTTTACCTCCGGGGGAGTAGTCGCTCCATCCAGATGTGTTTTCTCAGATTGTTCAGATGTGGGGTCTTCCAGAAATAGATCTGATGGCTTCCCATCTAAACAAGAAACTTCCCAGGTACTTGTCCAGGTCCAGGGATCCTCAGGCGGAAGCAGTGGATTCGTTAGCAGTTCCTTGGTGTTACCAACCTGCTTATATCTTCCCGCCTCTAGTTCTTCTTCTAAAAGTGATTTCCAAAATCATCAGGAAACAATTGTTTGTGTTGCTGGTAGCTCATGCATGGCCTCACAGGTTTTGGTATGCGGATCTTGTTCGGATGTCCAGCTGCCATCCTTGGCCACTTCCATTAAGGCTAGACCTTCTGTCTCAATGTCCTTTTTTCCATCAGGATCTCAAATCATTAAATTTGAAGGTATGGAAATTGAACGCCTAGTGCTTAGTCATAGAGGTTTCTCTGACTCGGTGATTAATACTATGTTACAGGCTCATAAATTTGTTTCTAGGAAGATTTATTATCGAGTTTGGAAGACTTATATTTCATGGTGTTCTTCTCATAAATTCTCCTGGCATTCGGTTAGAATTCCTAGAATTTGACAGTTTCTTCAGAATGGTTTGGATAAGGGTTTGTCTGCAAGTTCCTTAAAGAGACAAATCTCTGCTCTTTCTGTTTTATTTCACAGAAAGATTGCTAAGCTTCCTGATATTCACTGTTTTGTACAGGCTTTGGTCCGTATCAAGCCAGTCATTAAATCAATCTCTCCTCCTTGGAATCTTAATTTGGTTTTGAAGGCCATACAGTTTCCTCCTTTTGAGCCTATGCATTCTTTGAACATTTAAGGGACACTGTACCCAATTTTTTTCTTTTGTAATTCAGAGAGAGCATGCAATTTTAAACAACTTACTAATTTACTCCTATTATCAATTTTTCTTCGTTCTCTTGCTATCATTATTTGAAAAAGAAGGCATCTAAGCTTTTTTTGGTTTCAGTACTCTAAACAGCACTTTTTTTTATTGGTGGATTGATTTATCCACCAATCAGCAAGGACAACCAAGGTTGTTCACCAAAAATGGGCCGGCATCTAAACTTACATTCTTGCATTTCAAATAAAGATACCAAGAGAATGAAGACAATTTGATAATAGGAGTAAATTAGAAAGTTGCTTAAAATGTCATGCTCAATCTGAATCACGAAAGAAAAATTTTGGGTACAGTGTCCCTTTAAACTACTTTCTTGGAAAGTGTTGTTCCTTTTGGCCATATCTCCTGCTAGAAGAGTTTCTGAATTATCTGCTCTTCCTTATGAATCTCCTTTTCTGATTTTCCATCAGGATAAGGCAGTTTTGCGGACTTCATTTAAATTCTTACCTAAAGTTGTGAATTCTTACATTATTAATAGAGAAATTGTTGTTCCTTCTTTGTGTCCTAATTCTAAGAATTCTTTGGAGAAATCCTTACATTCTTTGGATGTGGTAAAAGCTTTGAAATATTATGTTGAAGCAACTAAAAATTTCAGGAAGACTTCTAGTCTATGTGTTAACTATATTTCTTTCATGTAATTAGCAAGAGTCCATGAGCTAGTGACGTATGGGATATACATTCCTACCAGGAGGGGCAAAGTTTCCCAAACCTCAAAATGCCTATAAATACACCCCTCACCACACCCACAAATCAGTTTCACAAACTTTGCCTCCTGTGGAGGTGGTGAAGTAAGTTTGTGCTAGATTCTTCGTTGATATGCGCTCCGCAGCAGGTTGGAGCCCGGTTTTCCTCTCAGCGTGCAGTGAATGTCAGAGGGATGTGAAGAGAGTATTGCCTATTTGAATTCAATGATCTCCTTCTACGGGATCTATTTCATAGGTTCTCTGTTCTCGGTTATCGTTATTACCTCCCTTTTCAGATCGACGATATACTCTTATATATACCATTACCTCTACTGATTCTCGTTTCAGTACTGGTTTGGCTTTCTACTACATGTAGATGAGTGTCCTGGGGTAAGTAAGTCTTATTTTCTGTGACACTCTAAGCTATGGTTGGGCACTTTTTTATAAAGTTCTAAATATATGTGTTTAAACATTTATTTGCCTTGATTCAGGATGTTCAACGTTCCTTATTTCAGACAGTCAGTTTCATATTTGGGATAATGCATATGAATAAATCATTTTTTTCTTACCTTAAAATTTGACTTTTTTCCTGTGGGCTGTTAGGCTCGCGGGGGCTAAAAATGCTTCATTTTATTGCGTCATTCTTGGCGCGGACTTTCTTGGCGCAAAATTTTTTTGGCATTTCCGCCGTCATACGTGTCGCCGGAAGTTGCGTCATTTTTTTGACGTTTTTGCGCAAAAAAATGTCGGCGTTACCGGATGTGGCGCCATTTTTGGCGCCAGAAGCATTTAGGCGCCAAATAATGTGGGCGGCTTTTTTTGGCGCTAAAAAATTCGAGCGTCATTGTTGTCTCCTCAATATTTAAGTCTCATTATTTATTGCTTCTGGTTGCTAGAAGCTTGTTCATTATCATTTTTTTCCCATTCCTGAAACTGTCATTTAAGGAATTTGATCAATTTTGCTTTATATGTTGTTTTTTTTTTTTTTTTCCTATTACATATTGCAAGATGTCTCAGATTGTCCCTGAATCAGAAGCCACTTCTGGAAAAACGCTTAACTGAGTTTCAGTTCTACCAAAGCTAAGTTCATTTATTTTAAATGTTATAAATGTTTATCTTTAGCTATGGTTTGTAATAAGGTATTATGATATACTTTTACATGCAGAATCCATTAGTGTTTATGCTTTATATATTTCCATTCTTACATTTTATGTACAAGAAATATTTAGAAGATTTATAAGAAATATTTTCTGATTCTATTTTAAAGGCTTTGTCTGACTTCGTGCCTTCTAATAAAATTTTTAGGTCTTTTTCACTTCTTTTTTAATTATTGAAGTTTCAAATGACCAACAACATACTGATTTATCCTTCTCGGATGATGTTTTTTCTCTTTCAGAAATTTTCTTCATCAGATATTGACACTAACAAATCTACTTTTTTATTATTTTTCTATTATTAAAGTACATTTGTTCTTTGTTGAAAAGGTGTTGATTATTTTGGATATTAAGGTAACTAGTTCTTTAAGACTAGCTAACACTATTTCTGCCTATTTATTTCTTCTGTGTTTTCAGAGGTTTTTCTTTCCAATTCCCCATTCTAGGGAATGGAATAGGCTGAGAATTTTCTTTTATTCCTTTTTCAAAGGTTTTAAACTATATTCTTTGCCAGCAGTTAAATTCAATTGGAGGGTTCTCCAATTTATTGGGGCTATCTCTACTTCTACTAATTATGCTATTGTTTCTATAGCAAAATAGTATTTATTTTCCTTTAGATAGTTGTATCTTATTTATGGAAAATTATTTAGTTTCAGGTACTTTTTTTGGTCCTGTGATTTATTTGGATATTGCAATTGCTTCATTTTTTCTGTTTACTTTAAGATCAAGTATCAGATTATGATTTATTTTAGCATTGTTAAAAGACAACATTTACTAGACTAGGTGCTGTTGCATTTGTCTTGTTGTTTTGCATTTATTGATTATGCAAGTCCTCTGTATTAACTGGTCCTTTAAACTGAACTATCATGCTAATAAATTCATTTGTGTCTTCATTTTATTGAATATTTTCGCAAATGAGAGTTAATCTATGTCTTTAGCTATTTTAGCTAGAAGAATTTTGTTCTAAGATAATCAATTATTTGTTTTATAATTGGATTAAATTCTTAACTGTTACTCTGGGCTTCAATATTGATTTCTAGGACTAAAACTTTAAGCTTATACTAGTTTAGTTGTTCTTATTAAGGACCGAATTCCTGAGTTCTTTCCCAAGTAACATGTTTGTATTGGGGTTCGAAATCAGCTCCCTAATATTGCGATGTACGTGCCGTATTCCAGCTTGGCTGGTAGGAGGCAGGTTAAGACTTCTTTGAAATTTATTTGGTTCTATTTTGTCCAAATTTCTTTGATTTTATTCCAGTAAGGCTAACACTTTCTTTAAGTGTGTTTCTGTCCTATATATTTTGGGTACTGTTGAAGCATGGCTGGGCACCCATGGGGTTCAAGCGCTGCTCAGACCTGGAATCTTCTGGGGTATTTCTTCCAGGAACCGGGTTTTATTCAAACTATTTTGCCTTTTTATGGTCATTGATAGCATTATTTGTTTTCATTAGATACAATAAATGCATATTTTCATTTTTCTGTTTTCATTCAGATTATTTTCTGAGGATGCGGAATCTCATATGATTCACTTGCTCTTCAGGACATAGTTAGAGGATCTTTTTTTCGTAAGCTCTTGATTACTGACACAAGGGTCACCTTTTTTAGGTTTCCAGAAAGTTTGTGTCACTGTCTTTGTCTCTATCAGACAAGGGATAATTGTATTGGGTTCCGTCTGTCGGTACCTTTAGTCTCTATTATTTCCTTCAGTTGCTATATATGCATAGAAGTTTTAGGTCTTATGGCCACGGCATTGGATTCAATTGCCTTTGCTCATTTTCACTAGAAAGAACCTTTCCAGTCTTTTATGAGTGTTGTTTCTTCTAGAATATGGTTGGAGGATCAATTTACCAAAAAGTTTGTTGATTCCTCAGACAAGGGTAACCTTTTTAGGTTTCCTGATAGATTCAGTGTCCTTGACTCTGTCTCCGCAGCAGTTTGGAGCCCGGTTTTCCCCTCAGCGTGCAGTGAATGTCAGAGGGATGTGAAGAGAGTATTGCCTATTTGAATTCAATGATCTCCTTCTACGGGGTCTATTTCATAGGTTCTCTGTTCTCTGTTATCGTTATTACCTCCCTTTTCAGATTGACGATATACTCTTATATATACCATTACCTCTACTGATTCTCGTTTCAGTTCTGGTTTGGCTTTCTACTACATGTAGATGAGTGTCCTGGGGTAAGTAAGTCTTATTTTCTGTGACACTCTAAGCTATGGTTGGGCACTTTTTTTATAAAGTTCTAAATATATGTGTTTAAACATTTATTTGCCTTGATTCAGGATGTTCAACGTTCCTTATTTCAGACAGTCAGTTTCATATTTGGGATAATGCATATGAATAAATCATTTTTTTCTTACCTTAAAATTTGACTTTTTTCCTGTGAGCTGTTAGGCTCGCGGGGGCTGAAAATGCTTCATTTTATTGAGTCATTCTTGGCGCAGACTTTCTTGGCGCAAATTTTTTTTGGCATTTCCGCCGTCATACGTGTCGCCGGAAGTTGCGTCATTTTTTTGACGTTTTTGCGCCAAAAAATGTCGGCGTTACCGGATGTGGCGCCATTTTTGGCGCCAGAAGCATTTAGGCGCCAAATAATGTGGGCGGCTTTTTTTGGCGCTAAAAAATTCGAGCGTCATTGTTGTCTCCACAATATTTAAGTCTCATTATTTATTGCTTCTGGTTGCTAGAAGCTTGTTCATTATCATTTTTTTTCCCATTCCTGAAACTGTCATTTAAGGAATTTGATCAATTTTGCTTTATATGTTGTTGTTTTTTTTTTGTTTTTTTTTTTCTACATATTGCAAGATGTCTCAGATTGTCCCTGAATCAGAAGCCACTTCTGGAAAAACGCTTAACTGAGTTTCAGTTCTACCAAAGCTAAGTTCATTTATTTTAAATGTTATAAATGTTTATCTTTAGCTATGGTTTGTAATAAGGTATTATGATATACTTTTACATGCAGAATCCATTAGTGTTTATGCTTTATATATTTCCATTCTTACATTTTATGTACAAGAAATATTTAGAAGATTTATAAGAAATATTTTCTGATTCTATTTTAAAGGCTTTGTCTGACTTCGTGCCTTCTAATAAAATTTTTAGGTCTTTTTCACTTCTTTTTTAATTATTGAAGTTTCATATGACCAACAACATACTGATTTATCCTTCTCGGATGATGTTTTTTCTCTTTCAGAAATTTTCTTCATCAGATATTGACACTAACAAATCTACTTTTTTATTATTTTTCTATTATTAAAGTACATTTGTTCTTTGTTGAAAAGGTGTTGATTATTTTGGATATTAAGGTAACTAGTTCTTTAAGACTAGCTAACACTATTTCTGCCTATTTATTTCTTCTGTGTTTTCAGAGGTTTTTCTTTCCAATTCCCCATTCTAGGGAATGGAATAGGCTGAGAATTTTCTTTTATTCCTTTTTCAAAGGTTTTAAACTATATTCTTTGCCAGTAGTTAAATTCAATTTGGAGGGTTCTCCAATTTATTGGGGCTATCTCTACTTCTACTAATTATGCTATTGTTTCTATAGCAAAATAGTATTTATTTTCCTTTAGATAGTTGTATCTTATTTATGGAAAATTATTTAGTTTCAGGTACTTTTTTTGGTCCTGTGATTTATTTGGATATTGCAATTGCTTCATTTTTTCTGTTTACTTTAAGATCAAGTATCAGATTATGATTTATTTTAGCATTGTTAAAAGACAACATTTACTAGACTAGGTGCTGTTGCATTTATCTTGTTGTTTTGCATTTATTGATTATGCAAGTCCTCTGTATTAACTGGTCCTTTAAACTGGACTATCATGCTAATAAATTCATTTGTGTCTTCATTTTATTGAATATTTTCGCAAATGAGAGTTAATCTATGTCTTTAGCTATTTTAGCTAGAAGAATTTTGTTCTATGATAATCAATTATTTGTTTTATAATTGGATTAAATTCTTAACTGTTACTCTGGGCTTCAATAGTGAGTTCTAAGACTAAAACTTTAAGCTTATACTAGTTTAGTTGTTCTTATTAAGGAACAAATTCCTGAGTTCTTTCCCAAGTAACATGTTTGTATTGGGGTTCAAAATCAGCTCCCTAATATTGCAATGTACGTGCCGTATTCCAGCTTGGCTGGTAAGGAGGCAGGTTAAGACTTCTTTGAAATTTATTTGGTTCTATTTTGTCCAAATTTCTTTGATTTTATTCCAGTAAGGCTAACACTTTCTTTAAGTGTGTTTCTGTCCTATATATTTTGGGTACTGTTGAAGCATGGCTGGGCACCCATGGGGTTCAAGCGCTGCTCAGACCTGGAATCTTCTGGGGTATTTCTTCCAGGAACCGGGTTTTATTCAAACTATTTTGCCTTTTTATGGTCATTGATAGCATTATTTGTTTTCATTAGATACAATAAATGCATATTTTCATTTTTCTGTTTTCATTCAGATTATTTTCTGAGGATGCGGAATCTCATATGATTCACTTGCTCTTCAGGACATAGTTAGAGGATCTTTTTTTCGTAAGCTCTTGATTCCTCACACAAGGGTCACCTTTTTTAGGTTTCCAGAAAGTTTGTGTCACTGTCTTTGTCTCTATCAGGCAAGGGATAATTCTATTGGGTTCCGTCTGTCGGTACCTTTAGTCTCTATTATTTCCTTCAGTTGCTATATATGCATAGAAGTTTTAGGTCTTATGGCCACGGCATTGGATTCAATTGCCGTTGCTCATTTTCACTAGAAAGAACCTTTCCAGTCTTTTATGAGTGTTGTTTCTTCTAGAATATGGTTGGAGGATCAATTTACCAAAAAGTTTGTTGATTCCTCAGACAAGGGTAACCTTTTTAGGTTTCCTGATAGATTCAGTGTCCTTGACTCTGTCTCTGACGGACAAGAGACGTCTGAAATTGGTTTCAGCTTGTCAAAACCTTCAGTCTCAATCTTTCCCTTCGGTGGCCTTATGCATGGAAATTCTAGGTCTTATGACTGCTGCATTGGACGCGGTTCCCTTTGCTCGTTTTCACATGCGACCTCTTCAGCTCTGTATGCTGAACCAGTGGTGCAGGGATTATACAAAGATATCTCAATTAATATATTTAAAACCGATTGTTCGACACTTTCTGACATGGTGGACAGACCACCATCGTTTAATTCAGGGGGCTTCTTTTGTTCTTCCAACCTGGACTGAGATTTCAACAGATGCAAGTCTGACAGGTTGGGGAGCTGTTTGGGGGTCTCTGACAGCACAAGGGGTTTGGGAATCTCAGGAGGTGAGATTACCAATCAATATTTTGGAACTCCGTGCAATTTTCAGAGCTCTTCAGTCATGGCCTCTTCTAAAGAGAGAGTCGTTCATTTGTTTTCAGACGGACAATGTCACAACTGTGGCATATGTCAATCATCAAGGTGGGACTCACAGTCCTCTGGCTATGAAAGAAGTATCTCGAATTCTGGTTTGGGCGGAATCCAGCTCCTGTCTAATTTCTGCGGTTCATATCCCAGGTATAGACAATTGGGAAGCGGATTATCTCAGTCACCAAACGTTACATCCGGGCGAATGGTCTCTTCACCCAGAGGTATTTCTTCAGATTGTTCAAATGTGGGGACTTCCAGAAATAGATCTGATGGCTTCTCATCTAAACAAGAAGCTTCCCAGGTATCTGTCCAGATCCAGGGGTTCTCAGGCGGAGGCAGTGGATGCATTGTCACTTCCTTGGAAGTATCATCCTGCCTATATCTTTCCACCTCTAGTTCTTCTTCCAAGAGTAATTTCCAAGATTCTAAGGGGTGCTCGTCTGTTCTGCTGGTGGTTCCAGCATGGCCTCACAGGTTTTGGTATGCGGATCTTGTCCGGATGGCCACTTGCCAACCATGGACTCTTCCGTTAAGACCAGACCTTCTATCACAAGGTCCTTTTTTCCATCAGGATGTCAAATCCTTAAATTTGAAGGTATAGAGATTGAACGCTTGATTCTCAGTCATAGAGGTTTCTCTGACTCTCTGATTAGTACTATGTTACAAGCTCGTAAATCTGTATCTAGGAAGATATATTATCGAGTCTGGAAGGTTTACATTTCTTGGTGTTTTTCTCATAATTTTTCTTGGCATTCTTTTAGAATTCCTAGAATTTTACAGTTTCTTCAGGATGGTTTGGATAAAGGTTTGTCTGCAAGTTCCTTGAAGGACAAATCTCTGCTCTTTCTGTTCTTTTTCACAGAAAGATTACTAGTCTTCCTGTTATTCATTGTTTTGTACAAGCTTTGGTTCGTATAAAGCCTGTTATTAAGTCAATTTCTCCTCCTTGGAGTTTGAATTTTGTTCTGGGGGCTCTTCAAGCTCCTCCGTTTGAACCTATGCATTCGCTGGACATTAAATTACTTTCTTGGAAAGTTTTGTTTCTTTTGGCCATCTCTTCTGCTAGAAGAGTTTCTGATTTATCTGCTCTTTCTTGTGAGTCTCCTTTTCTGATTTTTCATCAGGATAAGGCGGTGTTGCGAACTTCTTTTCAATTTTTTCCTAAGGTTGTGAATTCTAACAACATTAGTAGAGAAATTGTGGTTCCTTCATTATGTCCTAATCCTAAGAATCCTAAGGAAAGATCGTTGCATTCTTTGGATGTAGTTAGAGCTTTGGAATATTATGTTGAAGCTACTAAAATTTTCCGAAAGACTTCTAGTCTATTTTTTTATCTTTTCCGGTTCTAGGAAAGGTCAGAAGGCCTCTGCCATTTCTTTGGCGTCTTGGTTAAAGTCTTTGATTCATCATGCTTATGTCGAGTCGGGTAAAACTCCGCCTCAAAGGATTACAGCTCATTCTACCAGGTCAGTTTCTACTTCCTGGGCATTTAGGAATGAAGCTTCGGTTGATCAGATTTGCAAAGCAGCAACTTGGTCTTCTTTGCATATTTTTTCTAAATTCTACCATTTTTATGTGTTTTCTTCTTCTGAAGCAGTTTTTGGTAGAAAAGTACTTCAGGCAGCGGTTTCAGTATGATTCTTCTGCTTATAATTTCAGTTTTTTTCATTATAAGATTTAAACTTTATTTTGGGTGTGGATTATTTTCAGCGGAATTGGCTGTCTTTATTTTATCCCTCCCTCTCTAGTGACTCTTGCGTGGAAGATCCACATCTTGGGTATTCATTATACCATACGTCACTAGCTCATGGACTCTTGCTAATTACATGAAAGAAAACATAATTTATGTAAGAACTTACCTGATAAATTAATTTCTTTCATATTAGCAAGAGTCCATGAGGCCCACCCTTTTTTGTGGTGGTTATGATTTTTTTTGTATAAAGCACAATTATTCCAATTCCTTATTTTTTATGCTTTCGCACTTTTGTCTTATCATCCCACTTCTTGGCTATGCGTTAAACTGATTTGTGGGTGTGGTGAGGGGTGTATTTATAGGCATTTTGAGGTTTGGGAAACTTTGCCCCTCCTGGTAGGAATGTATATCCCATACGTCACTAGCTCATGGACTCTTGCTAATATGAAAGAAATGAATTTATCAGGTAAGTTCTTACATAAATTATGTTTTTCTGGTATTAGGAATGGTCAGAAGGCTTCTGCCATTTCCTTGGCATCTTGGTTAAAGCTTTTGATTCATCAGGCTTATTTGGAGTCGGGTCAGGCCCCGCCTCAGAGAATTACAGCTCATTCTACTAGATCAGTCTCCACGTTGTGGGCTTTTAAGACTGAAGCTTCAGTTGATCAGATTTGCAAAGCAGCAACTTGGTCTTCTTTGCATAGATTTACTAAATTCTATCGTTTTGATGTTATTTGCTTCTTCGGAAGCAGTTTTTGATAGAAAAGTTCTTCAAGCAGCTGTTTCAGTTTGATTTCTCTGCCTATGTTTTAAGTTTTTTTCTTTCATTTATGAGAAAAACTTATTTTTTTGGTTGTGGATTTAATTTTCTCAGAGGAAAATGGCTGTTATTATTTTATCCCTCCCTCTGTAATGACTATTGTGTGGAGTTCCACATCTTGGGTATTTCTATCCCATACGTCACTAGCTCATGGACTCTTGCCAATTACATGAAAGAAAACATAATTTATGTAAGAACTTAACTGATAAATTAATTTTCTCTTGGTGTATCCAGTCCACGGATTCATACTTGTGGGATATTCTCCTTCCCTACAGGAAGTGGCAAGGAGAGCACACAGCAGAGCTGTCCATATAGCTCCCCCTCTAGCTCCACCCCCCAGTCATTCTCTTTGCCGGCTCTAAGCACTAGGGTCTCTCTTGGGAGGGTAAAGTGAATGTAGTGTTAGAATTGTAGTTTTTATTATCTTCAATCAAAAGTTTGTTATCTTAAATGGTACCGGTTTGTACTATTTACTCTCTAGCAGAAAAGTGATGAAGATTTCTGCTGAGAGGAAAATGATTTTAGCATGTTGTAACTAAAATCCACTGCTGTTCCCACACAGGACTGAGGAGTACCAGAAAACTTCAGTTGGGGGGAACAGTTTGCAGGGTGAACTGCAATAAGGTATGTTCAGTCATTTATTTCTAGACAAGACTGAGATAATGCTAGAAGAGACTGACAATATCCCCATGAGGGGAGGGTAAGCTATGTTCAGAGACTTAGTAAGGAATTGAATGCTTACATAACAGGGCTAATTATGCTGGTTGACACTAATTCAGGGCAATCAATTGTTTTTTTTAGGAAAATCTCGTTTGTAAGACACTTTGAAAGTCCTTTTGGGTTCTTTCTGGGGTTATTACCCACATGGCTATTTTTTATTCACTTTGGAGTGATTTCTTAGGCCTCACAGCTCCAGAGTAGAGTGGGAGGGGCCTAATTTCGCACCTCAGATGCGCAGTTAGAATTGCATAGAAGTTCATGCTGCTTCACATGGAGGGTCCTGCTGCTGTTTGAGGGCCTAAAGGAAGCTATATTCCCCCAAATCTGGTCCCTAAGGGCAGGTAGGGCCACAGCAGTGGTGCTGTAGTAATTTTAACCAGGTGTTGGCTTTAGGCTGCTCCGGTTTGGGCATTAAGGAGTTAATCGTTTTGCTACTAGTGGTGCAATCTTACTAAGGCTTTAGGTACATACTGTGAAAATTTCAAAAGGATTACTGCATTTTTCACTGTTTTGCAAAATTGTGTGCCTTTTTTATCTCTTAAAGGCACAGTAACGTTTTTTCAAATTGTGTTTTTTATTTGATTAAAGTGATTTCCAAGCCTGTTTGTGTATACTACTAGTCTGTTAAACATGTCTGACACCAAGGAAAATCCTTGTTCAATGTGTTTAAAAGCCATGGTGGAACCCCCTCTCAGAATGTGTCCCACTTGTACTGATATGTCTATACACTTTAAAGATCATATTGTTGCACTTAAGAATGTGGCCCAAGATGATTCTCAGACTGAAGGTAACGAGGGTAGCCCGTCTGCCTCTCCCCAAGTGTCACAACCAGTTACGCCCGCTCAAGCGACGCCTAGTACCTCTAGTGCGTCTAACCCTTTTACATTACAAGACTTAGCGGCAGTCATGGATAATTCTCTTGCAGCTTTCTTATCTAAACTGCCCGTGTTACCTGCAAAGCGTGATAGCTCCGTTTTAAGAACAGATTATGAGCATTCTGACGCTTTGGTAGCTGTATCCGATATACCCTCACAACGTTCTGAAGTAGGAGCGAGGAATTTGATGTCTGCGGGAGAAGTCTCTGATTCAGGAAGGGTTCCTCCTCAGACAGATTCAGATACATTGGCTTTTAAATTTAAACTAGAACACCTCCGCGTTTTGCTCAGGGAGTGGGGTGGTCCCATAGAAATGGTCCCTAAGAGGATTGTGGATATCGTTACTAGGGAGTGGGATAGACTAGGTGTCCCCCTCCTGTTTTTAAGAAAATGTTCCCCATATCTTACCCCATGCGGGACTCGTGGCAGACGGTCCCTAAGGTGGAGGGGGCTGTTTCTTCACTTGCTAAACGCACAACCATACCAATTGAAGACAGTTGTGCTTTTAAAGACCCTATGGATAAAAAATTAAAGGGTTTACTTAAGAAAATTTTTGTCCAACAAGGTTTTCTTCTCCAACGTATTGCCTGCATTATTCCTGTAACTAATGCAGCTGCTTTCTGGTTTGAGGCGCTGGAAGACTCGCTCCAGACGGAGACCTCATATGAGGAAATTATGGATAGAATTAAGGCTCTAAAGCTAGCTAATTCTTTTATCACTGACGCCGCTTTCCAAATAGCTAAGTTAGCAGCAAAAAATTCAGGTTTCGCCATTTTGGCGCGCAGGGCGCTATGGCTAAAGTCCTGGTCGGCCGATGTGTCGTCTAAATCCAAGCTTTTGAACATCCCTTTCAAAGGAAAGACCCTCTTCGGGCCTGAATTGAAAGAGATTATTTCAGAAATCACCGGGGGAAAAGGCCATGCTCTCCCTCAGGACAAGTCCTTTAAGACAAAGAACAAAGCTAATTTTCGTTCCTTTCGTAATTTCAGGAGCGGCCCCGCTTCATCCTCTCTGGCTGCAAAGCAAAGCTTCACAGCCCAAGGCAACCTGGAAACCTTACTAGGGCTGGAATAGGGGTAAACAGGCCAAAAAGCCTGCAGCTGCCACCAAGACAGCATGAAGGGGTAGCCTCTAATCCGGGACCGGATCTAGTAGGGGGCAGACTCTCTCTCTTCGCTCAGGCCTGGGCAAGAGATGTACACGATCCTTGGGCATTAGAGATTGTATCCCAGGGATATCTTCTAGAATTCAAGGACTCTCCTTCAAGGGGAAGGTTCCACATTTCTCATCTGTCTACAGATCAGACAAAGAAAGAGGCGTTCTTACGCTGTGTAGAAGATCTACATACAATGGGAGTGATCCACCCAGTTCCAATTGCAGAACAAGGGTTGGGTTTTTACTCAAACCTGTTTGTGGTTCCCAAAAAAGAGGGAACATTCAGACCCATCCTGGATCTAAAAATTCTAAACAGATTCCTCAGAGTCCCATCATTCAAAATGGAGACCATTCGAACAATCTTACCAATGATCCAGGAATATATGACTACCGTGGATCTAAAGGATGCATACCTACACATTCCTATCCACAAAGATCATCACCAGTTTCTCAGGTTTGCTTTTCTGGACAAGCATTACCAGTTTGCGGCTCTTCCCTTCGGCTTAGCCACTGCTCCCAGAATTTTCACAAAGGTGCTAGGGTCCCTTCTGGCGGTTCTAAGACCACGGGGCATAGCAGTGGCGCCTTACCTAGACGACATCTTAATTCAGGCGCCGTCTTTCCAAAGAGCCAAGTCTCACACGGAGATTGTATTGGCCTTTCTGAGGTCTCATGGGTGGAAGGTGAACATCAAAAAGAGTTCCCTTTCCCCTCTCACAAGGGTTCCCTTCCTAGGGACTCTAATATACTCGGTAGAAATGAAAATATTTCTGACGGAGGTCAGAAAATTAAAACTTAACTACTTTCCGAGCTCTTCATTCCATTCCCCGGCCATCTGTAGTTCAGTGCATGGAGACAATTGGATTAATGGTAGCAGCAATGGACATAGTCCCTTTTGCTCGGATACACCTCAGACCACTGCAACTATGCATTCTCAAACAGTGGAATGGGGATTATGCAGATTTGTCTCCTCAAATTCAGTTGGACCAGGAGACCAGAGATTCTCTTCTCTGGTGGTTGTCTCAGGATCACCTGTCTCAGGGAATATGTTTCCGCAGGCCAGAGTGGATCATTGTAACGACCGACGCCAGTCTGTTAGGCTGGGGTGCGGTCTGGGACTCCCTGAAAGCTCAGGGCTGATGGTCTCGGAAAGAAATTCTTCTCCCGATAAACATTTTGGAACTGAGGTCGATATTCAATGCTCTTCAGGCATGGCCTCAACTAGCTGCGGCCAAATTCATCAGATTTCAGTCGGACAACATCACGACTGTAGCTTACGTCAATCATCAGGGGGGAACAAAGAGTTCCCTAGCGATGACGGAAGTAACCAAAATAATCAGGTGGGCAGAGGATCACTCCTGCCATCTCTCAGCAATTCACATCCCATGAGTAGACAACTGGGAGGCGGATTTTCTAAGTCGTTAGACTTTTCATCCGGGGGAGTGGGAATTCCACCCGGAGGTATTTGCCCAGCTGACTCAGCTATGGGGCACTCCAGAGTTGGATCTGATGGCGTCCCGTCAGAATACCAAACACCCTTTCTACGGGTCCAGGTCCCGGGATCCCCAGGCGGTATTGATAGATGCTCTAGCAGCGCCTTGGTCCTTCAATCTGGCTTATGCCTTTCCACCGTTTCCTCTTCTCCCTCGTCTGGTCGCCAGAATCAAGCAGGAGAAGGCTTCGGTGATTCTGATAGCGCCTGCGTGGCCATGCAGGACTTGGTATGCAGACCTAGTGGACATGTCATCTGTCCCACCATGGACACTGCCAATGAGGCAGGATCTTCTAATACAGGGTCCGTTCAAGCATCCAAATCTAATTTCTCTGCGTCTGACTGCTTGGAGATTGAACACTTAATTCTATCAAATCGTGGTTTCTCTGAGTCAGTTATAGATACTCTGATTCAGGTTAGAAAGCCTGTCACCAGGAAAATCTACCATAAGATATGGCGGAAATATCTTTGTTGGTGTGAATCCAAGGGTTACTCATGGAGTAAGATTAGGATTCCCAGGATATTGTCTTTCCTCCAAGAAGGATTGGAGAAAGGATTGTCAGCTAGTTCCTTAAAAGGACAGATATCTGCTCTATCTATCCTTTTACACAAGCGTCTGCAGAGGTACCAGACGTTCAAGCGTTTACTCAGGCTTTAGTCAGAATCAAGCCTGTTAATAAACCCATGGCTCCGCCATGGAGTCTAAATCTAGTTCTTTCAGTTCTTCAAGGGGTTCCGTTTGAACCTTTACATTCCATAGATATTAAGTTGTTATCTTGGAAAGTTTTGTTTTTGGTAGCTATCTCTTCTGCTCGGAGAGTCTCAGAATTATCTGCCTTACAGTGTGATTCACCTTACCTGGTGTTCCATGCAGATAAGGTAGTTTTGCGTACCAAACCTGGTTTTCTTCCTAAAGTTGTTTCTAACAAGAATATTAACCAGGAAATAGTTGTTCCTTCTCTGTGTCCTAATCCTTCTTCGAAGAAGGAACGTCTGTTACACAATCTTGATGTAGTTCGTGCTTTAAAGTTCTATTTACAAGCAACTAAGGATTTCAGACAAACATCTTCCTTGTTTCTATTCTGGTAAGAGGAGAGGTCAGAAAGCGACTGCTACCTCTTTCCTTTTGGCTGAAAAGCATCATCAGTTTGGCCTATGAGACTGCTGGCCAGCAGCCTCCTGAAACTATTACTGCTCATTCTACCAGAGCAGTGGCTTCCACATGGGCTTCCACATGGGCTTTTAAAAATGAGGCTTCTGTTGAACAGATTTGTAAGGCAGCGACTTGGTCTTCACTGCATACTTTTGCCAAATTTTACAAATTCGATACTTTTGCTTCTTCGGAGGCTATTTTTGGGAGAAAGGTTTTGCAAGCAGTGGTGCCTTCCGTTTAAGGTACCTGTCTTGTTCCCTCCCTTCATCCGTGTCCTAAAGCTTTGGTATTGGTATCCCACAAGTAAAGGATGAATCCGTGGACTGGATACACCTTACAAGAGAAAACAGAATTTATGCTTACCTGATAAATTACTTTCTCTTGTGGTGTATTCAGTCCACGGCCCGCCCTGGCAATTGAGTCAGGTAAAAAATTTTTTGTTTAAACTACAGTCACCACTGCAGCCTATGGTTTCTCTTTTTTCTTCCTAACCTTTGGTCGAATGACTGGGGGGTGGAGCTAGAGGGGGAGCTATATGGACAGCTCTGCTGTGTGCTCTCTTTGCCACATCCTGTAGGGAAGGAGAATATCCCACAAGTAAAGGATGAATCCGTGGACTGGATACACCACAAGAGAAAGTAATTTATCAGGTAAGCATAAATTCTGTTTTTCATATTGGCAAGAGTCCATGAGACCCACCCTTTTTATGATGGTTATGATTTTTTTTTTGTATAAAGCACAATTATTTCCAAATTCCTTTGTTGATGCTTTTTACTCCTTTCTTTATCACCCCACTACTTAGCTATTCATTAAACTGAATTGTGAGTGTGGTGAGGGGTGTATTTATAGGAATTTTGAGGTTTGGGAAACTTTGCCCCTCCTGGTAGGATTGTATATCCCATACGTCACTAGCTCATGGACTCTTGCCAATATTTGTAGAGTGCCAACAGATTTAGGATGTACTGTCAGCCAATGAGCATTAATAGGAAGCACATAATTGATACAGCTGTATTACTTTCAGATTAAATTTGAACAATGTTTTCTTCATATTTTCCCTTATTGGGATCATCCCACATATTTTGAATGCTGATAATTACTGATATGCTTAGGAATTGAAATTACTAAAATGATAAAAATAAAGTCAAAATTAAACTTTCATAATTCAGATTGATCATTTAATTTTAAGACACTTTTTAAATTCACTAATATTTTCAAATTCACTTTGTACTTTTAGTATGCTTTGTATAAAAAAAAAAAAGTGCCAGTTCACCACTGGGAGCTAACTGGTGATTGGTGAATACACATATTTGTCTTATGTCATTGGCTTACCAGATTTATTCAGCTAACTCCCCATAGTGCATTGCTGCTCTGTAGCATACTGTAACTATGTGTTTAACCCTTTAATACATAGTTATATACATGCAACAGTGCAATAATAAAATGCTGTTTCTTCTATAAAGGTAAGACGAGTCCACGGATTCATCCTTTAATTGTGGGATATTATCCTCCTGCTAACAGGAAGTGGCAAAGAGCACCACAGCAGAGCGCTCCTCCCTTAGCTCCACCCCCCAGTCATTCTCTTTGCCTACTCTAAGTACTAGGAAGGGTAATGTGAAAGACGTGATAAAATATTAGTTTTTAATTTCTTCAAGCAAGAGTTTTTTATTTTATATGGTACCGGTGTGTACTATTTACTCTTAGGCAGCAGATGGATGAAGACTTCTGCCTGGACGCTGATGATCTTAGCATTTGTCAGTAAGATCCAGTGCAGTTCCCACAGAGGCTGAGGGGTACAAGAAACTTCAGTGTGACGAACATTTTCATGCTATATAGCAGTGAGGTATGTTCAGTCATATTTTTCTGGAGAGACTGTGTATTTCAGAAAGGCTGACATTATACCCAGGAGGGTAAGGGTAAGCAGTAATCCTAAAGCTAAAAGAAGGGCATTACTTAGCTTGCATATGTGGCCAATTACAAATATGGTTGACACTGAATTACAAATGTTTGGGAGCAAACATTTTTTGACTTGGGAGTGCTTTAACGTTTTTGTGGGCAATAACGTTTTGGGCAGCTTTATTAAGGGCACACATGGTTTAACTTTTGGGTCTCAGAACCCACATGGCTAGTTATAACCGCTCTGGTGCGGTTCTGTAAGGCTATGGAGACATTGAGTGAGATGGGCGGGGCCTATTTTCGCGCCTTAGATGCGCAGTTAGTTTGATCAGCAAGCTCTAACTCCTGAGGGCCCTGGTGTATGTTTTGGGCCAAATCGAAGCTTTTACCCCACATTTTCGATCCCTGAGGGCAGGTAGGGCGACAACAGGGCTGTGGCAAGGTGCTGAGAGGTTTTTTTTTTTTTTTTTCCGGATCTGGGTCTATTTTAGATCCAGTTTTCAAATTAAGGGGTTAATTGTTAAAATTTTTGTTGTGCAATCTTAACTACCTATATTGTGTCTACATACAAAATTCTGAAAAATTTGGTGCATGTTTAGGCTGTTTTGCAGAACGTGTATGCTTTTTTTCCTCTTAAAGGCGCAGTACTGTTTTTTAAGATTGTTATTTTTTTCACTAAATAAAGTGTTTTCATGCTTGTTTGTAGTCATTACTAGCCTGTTCAACATGTCTGACATTGAGAAAAGTCGATGTTCAATATGTTTAGAAGCCATTGTGCAACCTCCACTTAGAATGTGTCCCCCATGCACTGAAAGGTCAATAAATTGTAAAGAACATATTTTAGCTACTAAAGTGTAACAACCGTTAACCCCCACACAATCGACGCCAAGTACTTCTAGTGCGTGTAATATCTTTCACCCTGCAAGATATGGCCGCAGTTATGAATACTACCCTCACAGAGGTTTTATCTAAGCTGCCTGGGTTGCAGGGGAAGCGCAGTAGGTCTGGTGTGAGAACAAACGCTGAGCCCTCTGACGCTTTATTAGCCATATCCGATGTACCCTCACAATGTTCTGAAGTGAGGGATTTGCTGGCTGAGGGAGAGATTTCTGATTCAGGAAATATGTTCCCTCAGACAGATTCAGATATGTCGGCTTTTAAATTTAAATTAGAACACCTCCGCTTATTGCTCAGGGAAGTTTTAGCGACTCTGGATGATTGTGACCCTATTGTAGTTCCAGAGAAATTGTGTAAAATGGACAGATTCCTAGAGGTTCCTGCCTACACTGATGTTTTTCTGGTCCCTAAGAGGGTTTCGGAAATTGTTACTAAGGAGTGGGATAGACCAGGTATTCCGTTCGCTCCCCCTCCTACTTTTAAGAAAATGTTTCCCATATCTGACGCCGTGCGGGAGTCGTGGCAGACGGTCCCTAAGGTGGAGGGAGCTATTTCTACCCTGGCTAAGCATACAACTATACCTATCGAGGAGAGTTGTGCTTTCAAAGATCCTATGGATAAAAATTTATAGGGTGTTCTGAAGAAAATATTTGTTCACCAAGGTTTTCTTCTCCAACCTATAGCGTGCATTGTTCCTGTAACTACTGTAGCGTCCTTTTGGTTTGAGGCTCTGGAAGAGGCTCTTCAGGTTGAGACCCCATTAGATGATATTCTGGACATAATTAGGGCTCTCAAGCTAGCTAATTCTTTCATTACAGATGCCGCTTTTTAATTGGCTAAATTAGCGGCGAAGAATTCAGGTTTTGCCATTTTAGCGCGTAGAGCGTTATGGCTTAAGTCCTGGTCTGCTGATGTGTCATCAAAAGCTAAGCTTTTAGCCATCCCTTTCAAGGGTAAGACCCTATTCGGGCCTGGACTGAAAGATATCATTTCAGACATCACTGGAGGGAAAGGCCATGCCCTTCCTCAGGATAAGACGAATAAGATGAGGACCAAACAAAATAATTTTCATTCCTTTCGGAACTTCAAAGGTGGTCCCTCTACCTCTTCCCCTGTCGCAAAGCAAGAGGGGAATTTTGCTCAGTCCAAGTCAGTATGGAGACCGAACCAGACTTGGAACAAGGGTAAACAGGCCAAGGAGCCCGCTGCTGCCACCAAGACAGCATGAAGGGGTAGCCCCCATCGGGACCAGATCTAGTAGGGGGCAGACTTTCTTTCTTCGCTCAAGCTTGGGCAAGAGACGTTCAGGACTCCTGGGCTTTAGAAATAGTAACCCAGGGGTATCTTCTGGATTTCAAAGATTCTCCCCCAAGGGGGAGATTCCATCTTTCTCAATTGTCTGTAAACCAGACAAAAAGAGAGGCGTTCTTACGCTGTGTAGAAGACCTATATACCATGGGAGTGATCTGCCCAGTTCCAAAAACAGAACAGGGGCAGGGGTTCTACTCTAATATGTTTGTGGTTCCCAAAAAAGAGGGAACCTTCAGACCAATTTTGGATCTCAAGATCCTAAACAAATTTCTCAGGGTCCCATCCTTCAAGATGGAGACCATTCGGACTATTTTGCCAATGATCCAGGAGGGTCAATATATGACCAGCGTGGACTTAAAGGATAGGTATCTACACATTCCTATCCACAAAGATCATCACCAGTTCCTCAGGTTCGCCTTTCTGGACAAGCATTACCAGTTTGTGGCTCTTCCCTTCGGGTTGGCCACAGCTCCCAGAATTTTCACAAAGGTCCTAGGGTCCCTTCTGGCGGTTCTAAGGCAGCGGGGCATAGCTGTGGCGCCTTATCTGGACAATATCTTAATCCAGGCGTCAACTTTCCAACTAGCCAAGTCTCACTGATAGATTCGGTGGATATGAAAATTTTTCTGACGGAGGTCAGGAAATCAAAAATTTTATCCATCTGCCGAGCTCTTCATTCCATTCCCCGCCCGTCAGTGGCTCAGTGTATGGAGGTAATCGGCTTAATGGTAGTGGCAATGGACATAGTTCCGTTTGCTCGCTTGCATCTCAGACCACTGCAACTTTGCATGCTCAAACAGTGGAATGGGGATTATGCAGATTTATCTCCTCAGATACATCTGGACCAAGAGACCAGAGACTCTCTTCTTTGGTGGTTGTCACAGGATCATCTGTCCAAGGGAATGTGTTTCCGCAGGCCAGCGTGGGTCATAGTGACGATGGACGCCAGCCTATTGGGCTGGGGTGCAGTCTGGAATTCCCTGAAAGCACAGGGATTGTGGACTCAGGAGGAGGCTCTCCTCCGGATAAATATTCTAGAACTGAGAGCGATATTCAACGCGCTTCAGGTGTGGCCTCAGCTGGCGCCGGCCAGATTCATAAGATTCCAGTCGGACAATATCATGACTGTAGCATATATCAATCATCAGGGGGGAACAAAGAGTTCTCTAGCGATGATAGAGGTTATCAAAATAATTCAATGGGCAGAGACTCACTCTTGCCATCTATCAGCAATCTATATCCCAGGAGTGGAGAACTGGGAAGCGGATTTTCTAAGTCGTCAGACTTTTCATCCGGAGGAGTGGGAACTCCATCCGGATGTGTTTGCTCAATTGATTCAGCAATGGGGCACTGATGGCGTCTCGTCAGAATGCCAAACTTCCTTGATACGGGTCCAGGTCAAGGGATCCTCAGGCAGTACTGATAGATGCTCTAGCAGTACCCTGGTCGTTCAACCTGGCTTATGTGTTTCCACCATTTCCTCTCCTTCCTCGTTTGATTGCCAGAATCAAACAGGAGAGAGCTTCAGTGATTTTGATAGCACCTGCGTGGCCACGCAGGACTTGGTATGCAGACCTGGTGGACATGTCATCTCTTCCACCATGGACTCTGCCACTGAGACAGGACCTTCTGATTCAAGGTCCGTTCCAGCATCAAAATCTAGTTTCTCTGCGGCTGACTGCTTGGAGATTGAACGCTTGATCTTATCCAAGCGGGGGTTCTCTGAGTCGGTCATAGATACCTTGATTCAGACTCGAAAGCCTGTCACCAGGAGAATTTATCATAAGATATGGTGTAAATATCTTTATTGGTGCGGATCCAAATGCTACTCATGGAGTAAGATCAGGATTCCTAGGATTTTGTCCTTTCTCCAATAAGGATTGGAGAAGGGGCTATCAGCTAGTTCCTTAAAGGGACAGATATCTGCTTTATCAATTCTACTGCACAAATGTCTGGCAGATGTTCCAGACGTTCAGTTGTTCTGTCAGGCTTTAGTTAGAACCAAGCCTGTGTTTAAACCTGTTGCTCCGCCATGGAGTTTGAATTTAGTTTTTAAGGTTCTTCAAGGGGTTCCGTTTGAACCTATGCATTACATAGATATTAAGCTTCTATCTTGGAAAGTTCTGTTTTTAGTTGCTATCTCTTCGGCTCGAAGAGTTTCTGAACTATCTGCATTGCAATGCGACTCGCCTTATCTTGTTTTCCATGCTGATAAGGTGGTTTTGCGTACCAAACCTGGATTCCTTCTTAAGGTTGTTTCTAATAAGAATATTAATAAGGAAATTGTTGTTCCTTCTATGTGTCCTAATCCTTCCTCTAAGAAGGAGCGTCTATTGCACAACTTGGACGTGGTTCGTGCTTTAAAGTTTTACTTGCAAGCGACCAAAGATTTCCGTCAAACATCTTCATTGTTTGTTGTCTAATCTGGAAAATGTAGAGGTCAAAAAGCTACGGCTACCTCTCTTGCCTTTTTGGCTGAAAAGCATCATCCGTTTGGCATACGAGACTGCTGGACAGCAGCCTCCTGAAAGAATTACAGCTCACTCTACTAGAGCGGTGGCTTCCACATGGGCTTTTAAAAATGATGCTTCTGTTGAACAGATTTGTAAGGCTGCGACTTGGTCTTCGCTTCATACCTTTTCCAAATTTTCCAAATTTGATACCTTTGCTTCTTCAGAGGCTATTTTTGGGAGAAAAGTTCTTCAAGCAGTGGTGCCTTCTGTTTAACCATCTGTCTTGTCCCTCCCTTTCATCCGTGTCCTGTAGCTTTGGTATTGTATCCCACAAGTAAAGGATGAATCCGTGGACTTGTCTTACCTTTATAGAAGAAAATTAAATTTATGCTTACCCGATAAATTGATTTCTTCTATGGTAAGGCTCTGCTGTGGTGCTCTTTGCCACTTCCTGTTAGCAGGAGGATAATATCCCACAAGTAAAGGATGAATCCGTGGACTTGTCTTACCATAGAAGAAATCAGTTCATCAGGTAAGCATAAATTTAGTTTTTATATTGGAGCATTTTCTTTTTTGCACTTTTGTTTGCCGTTATGCTTGTAAGTAAGTTAGTTTCTTGTTTCATTGAGCTTGTCTTTATATGTTGGCACTAACTTGGTGTATTGGATCTCTTCCCCAGTTTGAAGGCATGCAAATGGACGAGGCAATAAGCCAGCAACTGCATATCTTGCGAAGAGAGATGAAGCAGTTACAAGCTGAAGCCACAAAGCCAACAGCACTCAATATTATAGAAACCGCCGTCCACCTGGAAAACTTTATAACGTGAGTTATCATCTAATCACAGGTGTTTGCAAATCTCCTATATCTTAATGAAATCAAGCTACAATATGTTCTGATTTTAAAGTATTCGCTGGCTTTTGTTAAAGTAAATAATTTAAATGTGTGTGTGTCCTTTATTTTATATTTGACAACTATTGAGCTGTCCTTGTAATGTCTCATTTCAGAGAAGGCGAGTTCTAGCCAATTAGATGATAGAAACATTACTGGGCGTGTTTAGGGCGCCTCAGTATTCACAATAAATCCTGCTGATGGTGCTGCATATACACTGAAGCTCTTATAGGAAATAGGATGGGTGTGCAGTTTTCATACATTATAATGGCTCAGATGATACAGTAGATGATAGTCTTTGAAAGCTTTTGCATGGGCAGGATTACTGTTTTTTTTTTGGGGGGGGGGTTGTAACTAGTTAGACTGTATTTGAAATCTTTATTTAAATAGACAAATTAACTGAAGAATGAAATATATTAAATGAAGAGATATTTTACAAGCCAACCTCTAGCCCCTGTAGTTGCAATGGTTTACTCATATGTGAGTAGTGGGAACTGTTCCGTTACTCTTGGAACCAACTTGAGAAGGAGAAAAGTCTTTATTACTGTAACTTGTGGTCTCATTTAGCCTTACAACCTTCAGGGTCTATTTGTCTCCTCTCTAATCTGTACAGCCTCAGCCTCAGCCAGTATCTCAGCACTGAATCCTCCCTTTAACCCTACAATCTTTTTACAACTGCCTGAGTCCCATACTGCAACTCCAATATGTACCACATACTATACAGTGTGTACTTAAAGCGCACCCTAGTCATAAACAACACTATTCATTTTGATCCATTTGTGTATATATATATGTGTGTGTGTGTGTGTGTGTATATATATATATATTTTATATATATAAAATGTGCTTAATAAGAACAGATTAGTTAGTATGCTATGAGACTGGTCTTTCAAAATAAGTTACATATATATATATATATATATGAACAGAAGCAGAATGCACTCCTGACCACTCTAAGTAAAGTCTTGACTACTGCAGAAAGTCAGCATATTTCAGGGAAAAAAGCGCACTCCGAAGGTCTTAATTTGAATCCCACTTTAATGTGGGAACGTTTTCGAGCCACAAAAGATCGTCATCAGACAGGCAAAATATTTCGCCTGTCTGATGACGAGCTTTTGTGGCTCGAAAACGTTCACACATTAAAGTGGGATTCAAATTAAGACCTTTGGAGTGCGCTTTTTTCTCTGGAATATATATATGTGTGTGTGTGTGTAAAATAAAATGATATTCATATACAAATGTCTCTTTAGCAGTGTAATACAATATCTGCTGCTATTATTTTCTATTACTGATACAGTATTACTTCAAATAAATAGCTTGTATTTGTGATCAGTCAATCTCAGTCCTCTCAAGGTAGTAATCCCCTGCTGGACGTTTGTTGTGGAAGTCTCTTATCAAAAGTTGTTTAAAGGGACATTATACACACATTTTTTCTTTGCATAAATGTTTTGTAGATTATCTATTTATATAGCCCATACAGTTTTTTTGTTTTTTTTAATGTATAGTTTTGCTTATTTCTCTTGTTAAGTGTAGTCAGTCCACGGGTCATCCATTACTTATGGGATTATATCTCTTCCCCAACAGGAAGTTGCAAGAGGATCACCCAAGCAGAGCTGCTATATAGCTCCTCCCCTCACATGTCATATCCAGTCATTCTCTTGCAATTCTCAACAAAGGAGGTTGTGAGAGGAGACAGGAGTAACATTCTTCAATCAAAAGTTTATTATTTTAAAATAGCACCGGAGTGTGCTGTTTGTTCTCTCAGGCAGTATTTAGAAGAAGAATCTGCCTGCGTTTTTTCTATGATCTTAGCAGACGTAACTAAGATCCACTGGCTGTTCTCGCACATTCTGAGGAGTGGGGTACTTTCAGAGAAGGGAATAGCATGCGGGGTCCCCCGCAAATGAGGTATATGCAGTAAAATATTTTCTAGGAATGGAATTGACTATGAAAACACTGCTGTTACCCATATGACGTAAGTACAGCCTTTAATGCAGTAGTAGCGACTGGTATCAGGCTGATAAATGTATGCGCAGTTGAGTTATTTTCTAGGGACTAGAATTTAACTTTAAATACTGTTAGTACTGAAATAAATGTATGAGCCTTAACTGCAGTAGAAGCGACTGGTAGCAGGCTTAGTGATAACTTTGCATAACACTGGAAAGTTGTTTTTTAAAACGTTTACTGGCATGTTATTCGTTTTGTGAGGTACTTTGGTGATAAATCTTTTTGGGCATGATTTTTTTCCACATGGCTAACGTATTGCATAGACACTGTTATATCAGGTCTCCCACTGTTGTGATATGAGTGGGAGGGACCTTTTTTTAGCGCTTTGTTGCGCAGTTAAAATTCTAGCACAGTCTTCCTGCTTCTTCCTTTTTGATCCAGGACGTCTCCAGAGAGCTCAGGGGTCTTCAAAATTCATTTTTGAGGGAGGTAATCAGTCACAGCAGACCTGTAACAGTGTGACTGTGAGAAAAGCGTTAAATCTTAAATTGATTATCCGTTTTGGGTATTGAGATGTTAATCATCCTTTTGCTAATGGGTGCAATCCTCTGCTAATTTCATACATTTACTGTTTAAAATTGGTTGCTATAACCGTATTAGTTCGTTGTTATTTCAACTGTGACAGTTTTTTTTTGTGTTTTTAAAAGCGCTGCAGCGTCTTTTATATTGCTTGTAAACTTATTGAAAGAAATTTCCAAGCTTGATAGCTTCATTGCTAGTCTGTTTAAACATGTCTGACACAGATGAATCTGCTTGCTCATTATGTTTAAAGGCCAATGTGGAGCCCAATAGAAATATGTGTACCAATTGTATTGATGTTACTTTAAATAAAAGTCTGTCTTTACCGGTAAAGAAATTATCACCAGACAACGAGGGGGAAGTTATGCCGCCTAACTCTCCTCACGTGTCAGTACCTTTGCCTCCCGCTCAGGAGGTGCGTGAGATTGTGGCGCCAAGCACATCAAGGCACTTACAAATCACTTTACAAGATATGGCTAATGTTATGAAAGAAGTATTATCTAATTTGCCTGAGTTAAGAGGCAAGCGTGATAGCTGTGGGTTAAGGACAGAGCGCGCTGATGATATGAGGGCCATGTCTGACACTGCGTCACAATTTGCAGAACATGAGGACGGAGAGCTTCATTCTGTGGGTGACGGATCTGATCCAGGGAGACCGGATTCAGACATTTAAAATTTTAAATTTAAGCTTGAGAACCTCTGTGTATTACTAGGGGAGGTGTTAGCGGCTCTGAATGATTGCGACACGGTTGCAATCCCAGAGAAATTAGGTAGGCTGGATAAATACTATGCGGTACCGGTGTGTACTGACGTTTTTCCTATACCTAAAAGGCTTACAGAGATTATTAACAAGGAGTGGGATAAACCCGGTGTGCCTTTTTCCCCTCCTCCGATATTTAGAAAAATGTTCCCAATAGACACCACCACACGAGACTTATGGCAGACGGTCCCTAAGGTGGAGGGAGCAGTTTCTACTTTAGCCAAGCGTACCACTATTCCGGTGGAGGATAGTTGTGCTTTCTCAGATCCAATGGATAAAAAATTAGAAGGTTACCTTAAGAAAATGTTTGTTCAACAAGGTTTTATATTACAGCCCCTTGCATGCATTGCGCCCGTCACTGCTGCAGCGGCTTTCTGGTTTGAGTCTCTGGAAGAGGCTATTCGCACAGCACCATTGGATGAGACTTTGAACAAGCTTAAAGCCCTTAAGCTAGCTAATGCATTTGTTTCGGATGCCGTTGTGCATTTAACCAAACTAACGGCTAAGAACTCCGGATTCGCCATTCAGGCGCGCAGAGCGCTATGGCTTAAATCCTGGTCAGCAGATGTAACCTCTAAATCTAAATTGCTTAATATTCCTTTCAAAGGGCAAACCTTATTCGGGCCCGGCTTGAAGGAGATTATTGCTGACATTACTGGAGGTAAGGGTCACACCCTTCCTCAGGACAGGGCCAAATCAAAGGCCAAACAGTCTAGTTTTCGTGCCTTTCGTAATTTCAAGGCAGGAGCAGCATCAACTTCCTCCGCTCCAAAACAGGAAGGAACTGCTGCTCGTTACAGACAGGGTTGGAAAAGCAACCAGTCCTGGAACAAGGGCAAGCAGGCCAGAAAGCCTACTTCTGCCTCTAAGACAGCATGAAGAGAGGGCCCCCTATCCGGAAACGGATCTAGTGGGGGGCAGACTTTCTCTCTTCGCCCAGGCTTGGGCAAGAGATGTCCAGGATCCCTGGGCGTTGGAGATTATATCTCAGGGATACCTTCTGGACTTCAAAGCTTCAACAAGGGCAAGGATTTTACTCAAATCTGTTTGTGGTTCCCAAGAAAGAGGGAACCTTCAGACCAATCTTGGACCTAAAGATCTTAAACAAATTCCTAAGAGTTCCATCATTCAAAATGGAGACTATTCGAACCATCCTACCCATGATCCAAGAGGGTCAGTATATGACCACAGTGGACTTAAAGGATGCCTACCTTCACATACCGATTCACAAAGATCATTATCGGTACCTAAGGTTTGCCTTTCTAGACAGGCATTACCAGTTTGTAGCTCTTCCCTTCGGGTTAGCTACGGCCCCGAGAATTTTTACAAAGGTTCTGGGCTCGCTTCTGGCGGTACTAAGACCGCGAGGCATAGCGGTGGCTCCGTACCTGGACGACATTCTGATACAAGCGTCGAGTTTTCAAAATGCAAAGTCTCATACAGAGATAGTTCTAGCATTTCTGAGGTCGCATGGGTGGAAAGTCAACATGGAAAAGAGTTCTCTGTTACCACTCACAAGGGTTCCCTTTCTAGGGACTCTTATAGATTCTGTAGAGATGAAGATTTACCTGACGGAGTCCAGGTTATCAAAAATCCTAAATGCTTGCCGTGTCCTTCATTCCATTCCAAGCCCATCAGTAGCTCAGTGCATGTAAGTAATCGGCTTAATGGTCGCGGCAATGGACATAGTGCCATTTGCGCGCCTGCATCTCAGACCGCTGCAATTATGCATGCTGAGTCAGTGGAATGGGGATTACTCAGATCTGTCCCCTTTACTAAATCTGGACCACGAGAACAGAGAGTCTCTTCTCTAGTGGTTGTCTCGGATTCATCTGTCCAAGGGAATGACTTTTCGCAGACCAGATTGGACGATTGTAACAACAGATGCCAGCCTTCTAGGCTGGGGCGCAGTCTGGAATTCCCTGAAGGCTCAGGGATCATGGACTCAGGAGGAGAAACTCCTTCCAATAAACATTCTGGAATTAAGAGCGATATTTAATGCTCTTCTAGCTTGGCCTCAGTTAGCAACACTGAGGTTCATCAGATTTCAGTCGGACAACATCACGACTGTGGCTTACATCAATCATCAAGGGGGAACCAGGAGTTCCCTAGCGATGTTAGAAGTCTCAAAGATAATTCGCTGGGCAGAGTCTCACTCTTGCCATCTGTCAGCGATCTACATCCCAGGCGTGGAGAACTGGGAGGCGGACTTTCTAAGCCGCCAGTCCTTTCACCCGGGGGAGTGGGAACTTCACCCGGAGGTATTTGCTTAACTGATTCTTCGTTGGGGCAAACCGGAACTGGATCTCATGGCTTCTCGCCAGAACGCCAAGCTTCCTTGTTACGGATCCAGGTCCAGGGACCCGGGAGCGGTGCTGGTAGATGCACTAGCAGCCCCTTGGATTTTCAACATGGCTTATGTGTTCCCACCGTTTTCCGTTGCTGCCTCGTCTGATTGCCAGGATCAAACAGGAGAGAGCATCGGTGATTCTGATAGCGCCTGCGTGGCCACGCAGGACCTGGTATGCAGACCTAGTGGACATGTCGTCCTGTCCACCGTGGTCTCTGCCTCTGAGGCAGGACCTTCTACTTCAGGGTCCTTTCAACCATCCAAGCCTAATTTCTCTGAGGCTGACTGCATGGAGATTGAACGCTTGATTCTCTCAAAGCGTGGTTTCTCGGAGTCGGTTATTGATACATTGATACAGGCTCGGAAACCGGTTACCAGAAAAATTTACCATAAGATATGGCATAAATATTTACATTGGTGTGAATCCAAGAGTTACTCATGGAGTAAGGTTAGGATTCCTAGGATATTGTCTTTTCTACAAGAGGGTTTAGAAAAGGGTTTATCCGCTAGTTCGTTAAAGGGACAGATTTCTGCTCTGTCTATTCTTTTACACAAACGTCTGGCAGAGAATCCAGACGTTCAGGCTTTTTGTCAGGCTTTGGCTAGGATTAAGCCTGTGTTTAAAACTGTTGCTCCTCAGTGGAGCTTAAACTTGGTTCTTAAAGTTCTTCAGGGTGTTCCGTTTGAACCCCTTCATTCCATTGATATTAAGCTTTTATCTTGGAAAGTTCTGTTTTTGATGGCTATTTCCTTGGCTCGAAGAGTCTCTGAGTTATCTGCCTTACATTGCGATTCTCCTTATCTGATTTTTCATTCAGACAAGGTAGTTTTGCGTACTAAACCTGGATTTTTACCTAAGGTTGTTTCTAATAGGAATATCAATCAGGAGATTGTTGTTCCATCATTATGTCCTAACCCTTCTTCAAAGAAGGAACGTCTTTTGCATAATCTGGACGTAGTCCGTGCCCTGAAGTTCTACTTACAGGCAACTAAGGATTTTCGGCAAACTTCTTCTCTGTTTGTCGTTTATTCTGGACAGAGGAGAGGTCAAAAGGCTTCGGCCACCTCTCTCTCTTTTTGGCTTCGTAGCATAATACGTTTAGCCTATGAGACTGCTGGACAGCAGCCCCCTGAAAGAATTACAGCTCATTCCACTAGAGCTGTGGCTTCCACCTGGGCCTTTAAGAATGAGGCCTCTGTTGAACAGATTTGCAAGGCTGCAACTTGGTCTTCACTTCACACTTTTTCAAAGTTTTACAAATTTGACACTTTTGCTTCTTCGGAGGCTATTTTTGGGAGAAAGGTTCTTCAGGCAGTGGTTCCTTCCGTTTAAAGTTCCTGCCTTGTCCCTCCCTTCATCCGTGTACTTTAGCTTTGGTATTAGTATCCCATAAGTAATGGATGACCCGTGGACTGACTACACTTAACAAGAGAAAACATAATTTAGGCTTACCTGATAAATTTATTTCTCTTGTAGTGTAGTCAGTCCACGGCCCGCCCTGTCTTTTAAGGCAGATCTAAATTTTTAATTAAACTCCAGTCACCACTGCACCCTATGGTTTCTCCTTTCTCGTCTTGTTTCGGTCGAATGACTGGATATGACATGTGAGGGGAGGAGCTATATAGCAGCTCTGCTTGGGTGATCCTCTTGCAACTTCCTGTTGGGGAAGAGATATAATCCCATAAGTAATGGATGACCCGTGGACTGACTACACTACAAGAGAAATAAATTTATCAGGTAAGTATAAATTATGTTTTTTAAATAACATTGCACTGATTTTCAGACTCCTAACCAAGCCCCAAAGTTTTATGAGAATACTGATGTATACCTACTCCAGCTTGCTCCTGTTTGTGTAAAGGGTCTTTTCATATGCAAAAGAAGGGGGAGGGGGGAGTGTCTTATTTCCCACTTGCAGTGGGCTTTCCAGCTACCTTTTCCACAGAGCTAAACTGGCAGCTTCTAAGTAAGTTTTTAAACAGTTTTATACTGGATTTTGATATCAGTATCTGTGCATCTTATTCTTTATAGTAGTGTCTATTACATGCAGTTATATGAAAATGAGTGTATACTGTCCCTTTAAGTCTCCTGGATACAAGATAATGCACTAGCACAGCACAAAAAACAGCGCATCCACAACTAAAAGGCACTTTAGTACAAAAAGAGTAAAACCAGACTAAATTGCATTTTAGCATGGTTCAATTCCTTGTTTATTAAACTGCCTTCAAGTTGTGAAATGCGCTGTTTTTTATTGTATTTTAGTACATTATCCTCAAATTAGTTCCTGACATCACAACTACAATTTCCAAAATAGGTAGCTTAAAACAAATAATTGCTAGGACTGCAAAAGTGCTATAAAACAAGTATTACATGTAATGCATCCTATGCTCTTATTTATATAAAATGTAGATGGTTGAATTCTTTTCAGCATTGTAGTTGTTTCTATGTTTACATTTGACACAGGGCTCTGGTGAACTCCTTCAAAGTGAAGTCTCCTCTTGAAATTCAGAAGATTGGAATTGCGACATTTTTTGCAGTAGTAGAGTACGTGTGTGATGATACCCAGCGACACCCTCCGTCACGGCAGTTTTTTACTTCTTGTATTGAAATTCTGGGTCAGGTATGTGTAGTTGTGTGATTTATAAATCTTTAATCTCTTGAATAGGTATTTTTTTAAACAGATCTAAGGTTGGACAGCATCAGAATATATAATCTGGGCAAAATAAAGAAGAAATTGAGCTGAAAGCAACGTGAAAACTCAAAATTTAATTCCCAATTTATTATGTGTAATGAAAATTAAATTGCATCACCAATTTTTTTATTTTTTTTATTTTTTTTTAACTTTTTCTTTCATTCAGCATATAAGACAAGCTTAACAATGATCAAGAAGCTTGTCCCTGTACTTCAAAACAATGCAAATTTTGACAATAAAATGACAATTTGAATTCCTTTTAAAGGGACAGTCAAGTCCGAAAAAAACTTTCATGTTTTAAATAGGGCATGCAATTTTAATCAACTTCCCAATTTACTTTTATCACCAATTTTCCTTTGTTCTTTGGTATTTTTAGTTGAAAGCTAAAACTAGGAGGTTCATATGCTAATTTCTTAGACCTTGAAGACTGCCTCTAATCTGAATACATTTTGACCACTAGAGGGCATTAGTTCATATCTTTCATATAGGTAACATTGAGCTCATGCACGTAAAGTGACCTAGGAGTGAGCACTGATTGGTTAAACTGCATGTCTGTCAAAAGAACTGAAATAAGGGAGCAGTCAGAAGAAGCTTAGATAAAAGATAATTACAGAGGTAAAACGTGTATTATTATAACTGTGTTGGTTATGCAAAACTGGGGAATGGGTAATAAAGGGATTATCTTTCTTTTTAAACAACAAAAATTCTGGTGTTGACTGTCCCTTTAAAACATTTCTTTTATATGCAGATGTTTTGCAATGAAGCAGCTATTTTTTTTAAAAGAAACCTAGAAAGGAGAAAAAGAGGCGCCACATAGAGTAGTATGGTAAGGAACGTCCGGCAGTAGCAGACCCAGAGCCCCTAGCAGTGGCAACTCAACGAAGGGAGTGGCACAACTGGAGTGCCGTACAAGGAAGCACGGGACCCACAGAGTCGCCCATAAGACTCAACCAGGCGTCAGGAAACGTCCAACGTGATGTCAGATGACCAGGAGGACCAATCGGGAGGGGCTATAGGAGAAGAACAGCCTCTTGATCCAGCCTTATGAAACAGCATTTGTTTGCTGAGAAACTTTTTGCTAATCGTGTAACCAATAAATTTACACTTTTATACTATCCCTTGCTCCTGGTTTTTATCGAGACTGTCGGGTCTCCCTTTGGGCCATTCCTCTCCTATAGTCCCTCCCGATTGGTTCTCCTGGTCATCTGACATCACCTCGGACGTTTCCATATGCCTGGTTGAGTCTTACGGGCGACTCTGTGGGTCCCGTGCTGCCTTGTACGGCACTCCGGTTGTGCCGCTCACTTCGGTGAGTTGCCACTGCTAGGGGCTCTGGGCCTGCCGGGCGTTCCTTACCATACTACTCTATGTTTCGTCTCTTTTTCTCCTTTCTAGGTTTCTTCTGATTTGTTCTATCAAGAGCGCGACCTTACTACTGATCTCCTCTCCCCTCTGTTATCACAAGCGCACCTTTTGGGACTTTTATGTATCCCGAACTACACCCTTGCTCCTAATTTTTTAAAGCATATTTGATAAATTACCTTTAATGCCAATAATAAGTGCTCTAATGCATTAAGGATTACACATATAGTTAAAGTTCCATCAGGATCCACAAAGCATTTGCTCTTCTGAGCAGGATCAGACCATGTATCCAGTCAGAAGAAGCATATGCAGGTATCAACCAATCACAGGGTATGTCCTGCTCAGTACTGGCTTGGCAGTATTTCTGGTGTGGGAGATAAGCCATTTGATTACCATCTTTGTAGTTACACACCAGCATTTGTGCAATAAAAATGTCCCAGTGCATTTTATGATTACATCATTATATCCTTGGCAGGGCTGTGTATTGTTTTTATGAAGACATCATTTGTGTTATACAAGCCACTGCTGATACTCTGAGAAGGTGTTGCATTTGAATACTGGTGCACAGGGCCCTCATAGCATATATTCTACTGAAAACCAACTTTTACTAGAAGCAATTTTGCTAATGGAAGTATATTGCAAAAATGTTTCTATTACAAATTGAAACGCACCTAAGTACGTTTAAGTTTTGACCTTTCTTTCGCTTTAATGGGTTCATGCAACAGAGGCTGGGAAATGATCTCTGAAGCTATTTATTTGTTAATGCTTTATATATGACGGTTCATTATAAGTTAACTGTGTCACTTCTTACTTAAAGGTTTTTATAAGTGGAACTCAGTCTGAATGTAGACCAGTCCTGGATACCATTTTGCAGAATAGGAGGCTGTGCACCCTTTTGTCTCCTTATTTTACTCCAGCGGCCTCTCCTACGGACTTTGTGCATTTGTATGAGAAGGTCGTTCAGGCCATCAGAGATGATAACAGTGATGTCATCTTTATGCTGCTAACAAAGGTAGGTTGCATTATATAGATTAGACATCATTATCATCTGTATAGCGTATGCTAGCACCAGTGATTCATGCAAGCATTTTCACAAGTCTACAATCAAATATTAGATAGTGGTAATTGGGAAAATGCCAATAGCTTTCATAGTAATTAAGATGCCTTTAAAGTGAAGGTCAATTTTGATGAACTAGTGCCTGGTTTTTAATAATCCTATTAAAAACATGGGAACTTTAATTCATCAAAATTGACATTTCACTTTCTTCAAAAACCTATCTTTTTATCCTGACAGCTGCTGCAGCGCTTTCTCCACCCGTCGCAAGCCCTCTTCGCTGGTCCAAAATGACGAAACCGGCTTCCTCCAATCACGGCTTTGCCTCGGGGGGGGGAAGCCATGATTGGAGGAAGCCAGGTTCGTCATGAAGAGGATTCCAACGGCCGGGGGAATCGCTGGAGCGGCTGTCAGGTTTAAAAGGTAAGTTTTTGAAGAAAACGAGAAAAATGTAAATTTTGATGAATTAAAGTGCCCTTGTTTTTAATAGGACTATTATAAACCGGGCACTAATTCATCAAAATTGGCCTTCACTTTAAGCACAAACATGCAGTTATAATTCACTAAACGTGCAAGTGTGTATGCACCTTCAAAATCGTGTACAACTGTAAATAAAATGTGATTTCCTTCTTGATATAAGGAGAGTCCACGACAATATTCCTTACTGTTGGGAAATACTGAACCTGGCGACCAGGAGGAGGCAAAGACACCCCAGCTAAAGGCTTAAATACCTCTCCCAATTCCCCTATCCCCCAATCATTATTTGCCTTTCATCACAGGAGGATGACAGAGAAGTGTCAGAAGATTTGGAGTAGTTCCTTAGGAAAGGTATCTGCCCTTCGATATGGGACTGGAGTTTTAAGTAGTCTTGTCAGCCTCTCAGTGAGAGCATTGACGAAAGTTAGGTCCTGGAGATGCAGGGAGAGTCTTTCTGTGAACCCATCCAGACTTCCTGCTAACGGCTCCTAAGCAATCAGTGTTGACGAGTTTCACTGCCTGCTTGTTTTCTTACTCAAGCCCATGTCAGGAGCGATGCTACAAGACTGTCACACTTGAGAGGCTGTGTTTCTGTTCCACAGCATGGATTCTGGTAAGATTGTTTCAATTTTTTTACGTATGTTGAAAACGCTAGAAGACAGGGTCACAGTGTGGCTCCGTTAATCTTTATAGAATCATGAGTTAATATCTCCTGATAGGGATTATTGAACAGTGGGGATTAATCAAATGTGATACTTTGATTTAATGCTGCTTTATATGTGAGATTTATTGGGCTCATAGACTGTTCGTTATGTGGCTGGAACGCACAGGTTTTTACTTTCACTTTGAACTCTGCGCAGCTTATAGCTTGGCACGCTTTTTCTCATAGCAGGGGCGGACCTGCCTTGTGCACCATGTTTCCAGGAGTGGTCTTGCTTTAATTTCCTAGGAGGTGCTGAGTGCTCCAGCCATTGGGAGTATAACGGTGCCGTTTTTTTGAGAAATAAAAAAGATTGTTTTATTTTCTGTGTCCTACTGTCATTAGCTTAAGCTATGGAGGATTTTAAGATACTAGAGGGCACTGCCTCTATTCCAAATAGTTATACCTGTTTATATTGTGAGGAGGCCTTGGTATGCCTGCCCTCTCAACTATGTTCCACATGCCTTAAACATGTTATTAGGTCTAAGAAGGTTAACCCCTTTAGTACCACTGAGCCGTCCACCTCTGAGGACTCGCCATCCCATGAGGTGCATACCCATCAGTCATCTCCTTCTACACATGCAGCTTCCCGTAGCACGCCTGATCCTCCATCTGGAGGGAACCTTTTACCATTAGATTTTACTGCACAGTTAAGTACGGCGGTGTCTGAGGCCCTCAGTGCTTTACCTCGCCCCACTAAACGCAAGAGAAAGGTTAAACATAGCTCTCCTGCTATATGATTTATTGAATTTATCTGTTCTGACTCAGTTATCCGAGGATGAGTCACGCTCTAAGGCTTCAGAGGATGAACTTTCTGGGTCGGAGTCTGCTGCCTCTAAGCCTTCTAAAAGAGGTCCTGTCTACATTAGAGGTTCCAGAGGCCAAGCTGCCTGATGAAACTTTGATTTCAAAATTAGACAGAGTGTACACAGACAGGGTAGTGCCTGTACCTGTATAGATGGTGAACATTATTAAAAACGAATGGGACAGAATTTGATCTTCCTTTTCCCCTTCGTCTTCCTTTAAAAAATTATTTCCGGTCCCGGAATTGTGGGATTCCGTCCCTAAGGTGGATGGTGCTATCTTCACGCTTGCCAAACGTACTACTATCCCACTTGAGGATAGCTCGTCGTTCAGAGAGCCAATGGATAAGAAGATGGAAACTTTGCTAAGAAAGATGTTCCAACATACAGGATACTTGTTTCAACCGGGAGCGGCTGTTGCCTTGTTTGCTGCAGCAGCTACCTAGTGGTTCTACTCCTTATTGGAATTGATCGAGGTGGAGGGTCCCCTTGACGTTATCCAGTACAGAATGAAATCATTAAGAATTGCTAATTCTTTTATCTGTGATGCAAACATGCAGATTATTCGCCTAAATGCTAAGGTGTCTGGCTGAAGTCCTGGTCTGCGGACATGACTTTTAAGTCTAGACTTCTCTTCCTCCCTTTTAAGGAAAAGATTTTATTTGGTCCAGGCCTGGACTCCATTATATCCACGATTACAGGGGGGCAAGAGTGCCTTCCTACCGAAGGATAAAAAGAACAACTCTAAGGGACAAAGTTCTAATTTTCGTTCCTTTCGTTCTGATAAATCCCAACAACAGCAGCCCTCTGCTAAGCCGGAGGAAACCAAGAGTACTTGGAAGCCGGCTCAGTCCTGGAATAAATCCAAACAGAGCAAGAAGCCCGCCAAGACTAAATCGGCATGAAGGGGCGGCCCCCGATCTGACGCTGGATCATGTAGGGGGCAGACTGTCGCTCTTTTCAGAGCTTGGTTCAGGGACGCGCAGGATCCATGGGTCCTGGAGGTCATAGCTCATGGATACAATATAGGTTTCAAGTCTCATCCACCCAAGGGCAGATTTCTCCTCTCAAGCCTGTCTTTCAGACCAGAAAAGAGGGAAGCCTTTCTGGGGTGCGTGCAGGATCTGTCCTCCTTAGGGGTCATTGTCCCGGTGCCTATCGCAGAATGAGGTTTGGGATAGTATTAAAACCTTTTCATGGTCCCAAAGAAGGAGGGAAATTTTCGCCCGATCCTGGACCTAAAGTGCTTAAGCAAATTTCTAAACGTCCCCTCGTTCAAAATGTGGACGATAAGGTCCATCCTTCCCTTAGTTCAGGAAGGACAGTTTATGACCACTATAGATCTGAAGGATGCTTACCTTGACGTTCCAATCCACAGGGATCACTTCCAGTTCCTGAGGTTTGCATTCCTGGACCAGCACTTCCAGTTGTCATGACTATTCCAATCTCTTTACGGAAGTACTTCCTCCTACCCTGAACACTGCCTTTATCAGCTGTGTTCAGACAAGCAAACTTTGCTTGATTAATGCAAGTCAGTTTAATTGCTTCTGTAAAATAGCAGCAGTGTGTCTAAACTTCCTTTATATCCTCAGGGAATTTCAACTGATCGGATCTTTGTGTTTCCTGTCATCATTTGGTTGCTTATCAGCAGGCTCATCTACTTTGTTTTGTTTTCTCTCTAGATTCCTCTATGTTGTGCCTGTAACTTTCAGTTAAAGCTAACCCACAAATCTTATTTTGAAAACTGCCTTTTTGCTGGTTCAGGTCAACACTCTCAGGCATCACCTTCCTGTGTCTCCCTTCACAAATCCAGGGGAACATTTTGAATCAAATCTCCGAAGGTATTGTTCTATTTCTCAAATCTATACAGTGACTGTATTTCAATATAAAAATGGCTGTTTATTTTCCAGTTGCTGTGGTTTCTGTGTTTGCAATTACTTAATAACACCTGTAAGCCTAAGGATACCGATCAATTAACCTTTCTTGTGTTTTCACACTGAATTTCCATTTATATTTTATTTTTTGGTTAACCTCTTATTTGCCAAGTTTGTATATACTTATACTTGACTCAAACCTATCCTTCGTCCCCCATATCCAATCGCTTTCTACATACTGCCGCAATCATCTACGCAATATTTCCAAAATTCGCCCTTTTCTCAGCGCTGACACCACAAAGCAAATTATCCACTCCCTTGTTATCTCCCGACTTGACTACTGCAATAACCTACTCGCTGGCCTTCCTCTTTCCCGCCTCTCCCCCCTTCAATCCATCCTAAATGCCTCTGCCAGGCTGATCCACCTTTCCCGTCGATCTGTATCTGCTGTACCTCTCTGTGAGTCCCTTCATTGGCTCCCCATTCACAGCAGAATTAAATTCAAAATTCTAACCCTTACATACAAAACTCACCAACACCGCTCCCCTCTAGCTATCCTCTCTAATACACAAGTATACTCCAGCCCGTCCACTAAGATCCAACAATGACCTGCTCCTTGCATCCGCAACTATCACCTCCTCTCATGCTAGACTGCAGGACTTCTGTCGTGCAGCACCTACCCTCTGGAACACTCTCCCTCGTGCTGTCAGGCTTTGCCATAATCTTTCTTCCTTTAAATGCTCCCTGAAGACTTTTCTGTTCAGGGAAGCCTACCACCCAACTCAATAATAAATTAATTTCACTTACCTAAACATTTCCCTCATCTAACTCTGTATTAACATCCTTCTCAATCTTGCAGTCCTCACCTCCTGTTTCTCAACCTCCTACCCTTCTAGATTGTAAGTTCCCACGGGAATAGGGCCCTCAATCCCTCCTGTATGTGTTTGTAAATTTTGTCCTGTATCTTACAAGTCTTGTATTGTTTTATCTAAATGAATTGTATCCATGGACAGCGCTGCAGAATATGTTGGCGCTTAATAAATAAAGTATAATAATAATAATAATAATAATATACATTCTCATTTATTTCTGCTTATTTTTTATTAGACAGACATTCCCATTGTGTCTAGTAATGTCACAACAAATAGCTACATATATCATATCCTATTGTTTTCTTTATATTTAATCCCACATAGTACTTTATTCAGATACTAACTCGTTGTTCCGTTTTGTTAGCTACTGCTCAAATAATTTTTACAAAGGTTCTAGGGGCTCTTCTAGCCATTGCCAGAACCCGGTGTATAGCAGTAGCTCCCTACTTGGACGATATTCTGGTACAAGCACTATTTTTTCGTCTTATTCCGAGCACCAGGGTAGAATTCCTGGGTCTTATAATAGACTCCATATCTATGAGGATATTTCTAACAGACTAGAGACGTTGCAAGCTTGCTTCGGCATGTCTTGCCCTCCGGACCTCCTTAAGGCCCTCTGTGGTTTAGTGTATGGAGGTAATTGGTCTCATGGTGTCCAGCATGGACATCATTCCCTTTGCCAGGTTCCGTCTCAGACCGCTGCAACTGTGCATGCTGAGACAGTTGAACGGAGATCATTCGGATCTGTCTCAACATATCTCTCTGGACAACTGGTCGAGAGAATCGCTCTTTTGGTGGCTCTGTCCAGATCATCTGTCCCGAGGGACATCCTTAAGACCATCCTGGGAGATTGTAACTATGGATGCAAGTCTATCAGGATGGGGAGCTATTTGGGGTGCCAAGAAGGCACAGGGCCTGTGGTCTCAGGAGGAACACTCTCTCCCTATCAACATTCTGGAACTTCGGGCAATCTTCAATGTTCTGAAGGCTTGGCCTCTTCTGAGTTCGTCCTGGTTTATCAGATTCCAATCAGACAATATAACCTCTGTGGCTTACATCAACCATCAGAGGAAAACGAGAAGCTCCCTAGCAATGTGGGAGGTATCTCAAATTCTGGAGTGGGCGGAGGCCCACAGCTGCACAGCTGTTCGCTGTCAGCAATCCACATTCCGGGTGTGGACACTGGGAACCGGATTTTCTCAGCAGAGAATCCTTTCATCCGGGGGAATGGTCTCTCCATCTCGAAGTGTTTGCGGAGATATGCAACAAGTGAGGGACGCCAAAGATAGATCTCATGGCGTCTCGTCTCAATACCAAGCTACCAGATATGGGTCAAGGTCCAGGGATCCTCAGGTGGAGGTAATAGATGCATTAGCGGTGCCTTGGAGGTTCAGTCTAATTTACCTTTCTTTCTAATGACACGAGTCCACGGATCATCTAATTACTATTGGAAATATCACTCCTGCCCAGCAGGAGGCGGCAAAGAGCACCACAGCAAAGCTGTTAAATGTCACCTCCCTTCCTTCCAACCCCAGTCATTCTCTTTGCCTATGTTAGAGCAAGGAAGTGGTAAAGTTAGGTGTTAGAAAAGATTCTTCAATCAAGATTTTATTATTTTTTAAGTAGTGCAAGATCGTGCTGCTTTGTCCTAGGGTGTAGCCGTAGTCCATATCAGTCTCTTCAGTAGAGCAGCGGTGGCTTTCAAGCAATGTGAACTTGTGGGGCATAATTCTCACTGCGCCTCTCATGTAGTAAATGCTGCCCTAATACTGAAAGCCTGAGTAAGATTACTCAGTCTTTATCTCTTTTTACACAGGTCCATGTGAGGGAGAAGACCTCTCAAACCTAGTGAGCTGCCTTGCTGCCTGGCAGATTTATGAGGTAAGTGCTGACTTTATTTTTTCTGGGAAACTCAGGAAAAATTGGGCACTTTATTTACTACGGGACACATGAATTTCTCATATATTTGGGGGAACATTTTAAAGGCAGTATTATTATGGCAGGCACTGGGGCTGACAAGGTTTATTTAGGCTCAGTTTGATGTGGTTTAACTTCTCCCGGCGGCTTGACTTTAAAATATGCTGACCGTGAGGTTAATTTTTTAGACGCCCACGATAGGCGGGGCTAACTGAGGCGGCAGTTTGCTTTAAAGCGCCATTTTCACCTTCACTTCCTGTGACCGGAGGGTACAATAGGTTGTGTCAGATATGGATCATTGGGCTGCAAGTCGCGTTCCGGATCTATTACTGGAGAATACTATCCTGTGTCAGCAGGGCAGGTACGCACCTCAGCAAAGCTAAGCTGAGGTGTAGAGGTGGTCAATAGTACTTGTATAACACTATTTAGTTCCTTACTGCAAAAAAAATATAAAAAATAAGTTACTTTTAAAGAGGCAGTAACTTTTTTTGTGTTTTAATTTTTATAAAAAATTTTAGTTTTTTTTTTTTTTGGTAATTTGTTTCATTGTTCTTTATGTTTTGATGCTAATGTGGAACCACCAATCCCTTTTGAGTCCTTATGTATTGAGAGAACTTTAAATTATAGGGATAGACTTTTTTCTGAGCCAACCATTGTCTAAGGCGGATGCTGTTTAGGAGTCTAATGACAATGTTCAATATATGCCGCAGCTTTCTCCTCAAGTGTCCAAAATGTTATTGCCCACACATGCAGTGCCCTGCGCTTCCTCTCTAACTCCACCTGGAGTTACGTTGCAAGACATTGCTTTCCTCATGTCCTCTACGGTTTCTGATGCGTTGTCTGCTTTTCCCATGCTGCAGGGAAAGAACAAATGGAAAAGTAAACATTCAGTAAGTGAGGTTACTGACGCAGTTGTTGCTATTTCGAATGCCCCCTCCTAGAAGCCTGAGGAGGAAGATACTTTGGTAGCATCTGAGGGTGAAATCTCAGATTAAGTGTAATTCCTTCTGCTGATACTGAAGTTGTATCCTTCAGGTTTAAGCTGGAACACCTCCGTCTGTTACTTAAGGAGTTTTTAGTTACACTGGACGATAGCGACACCACGGTTGTAGTTGATCCTAAGAAATCCAGTAAGCTAAACAAATATTTTGATGTACCTTCCATGGTGGAGGTTTTTCCTGTACCAGATCGAGCTATAGAGATCATTGCTAAGGAATGGGAGAGACCGGGTATCCCTTTTTCCTCATCCCCTTTATTTAAAAATATGTTTCCTATAGCAGACTCTATCAAGGAGTCTTGGCAGACAGTACCCAAGGTGGAAGGGGCGATTTCCACTCTGGCTAAGACGACTACTATTCCCATAGAGGATAGTTGTTCTTTTAAGGAACCTATGGTCAAAAAATTAGAGGGGTTACTCAAGAAGATGTATGTACACCAGGGTTTACAATGGCAACCTGCAGTGTTCATTGCTACCAACACTAGTGTGGCGGCATACTGGTTTGATGCGTTGTCTGATTCTATTAGGGCAGACACTCCCCTTGAAGGGATCCAGAATAGGATCAAGGCCATTAAGTTGGCCAATTCCTTTATTACGGATGCTTCCCTACAGGTTATTAAACTGGGACTGAAATAATTTCTGACATTAGGGCAGGAAAGGGCAATTTCCTCCCTCAGGATAAGAGAAATAAACAAAAGGGACGTCAGAGTAATTTCCGTTCCATTCGATATTTCAAGGGAAATCCTTCCACTCCCTCTTCCAAGCAGGAGCAGTCCAAACCTTCCTGGAGACCCAATCAGTCTTGGAACAAGGGGAAACAGTCCAAAAAACCTGCTATTGAATCAAAAGCAGCATGAAGGGCCTGCCCCCGATCCGGGATCGGATCTTGTGGGGGGCAGACTTTCCTTCTTCACTCAGGCTTGGGTTTGAGATGTTCAGGATCCCTGGGTGGTGGATATTGTGTCTCAGGGATACAAACTAGAGGGGCAGGTTTCTGCTTTCAAAGTTATCTGTAGACCAGACAAGAAGAGAGGCGTTCTTACACTGTGTTCAGGACCTCTCCGACCTAGGAGTGATTGTTCCTGTTCCGATACAGGAACGAGGTCTGGGATTCTATTCCAATCTGTTCGTGGTTCCCAAAAAGGAGGAAACCTTCAGACCAATTTTAGATCTCAAGAGTCTAAACAAATTCCTCAGAGTGCCGTCCTTCAAGATGGAAACTATTTGTTCTATTCTTCCTTTGGTCCAAGAGGGTCAATTTATGACAACAGTGGATTTAAAGGACGCTTACCTGCATGTCCCCATCCACAGGGACCATTACAAGTTTCTAAGGTTTTCATTTCTAGACAACAATGGCTCTTCCATTTGGTCTGCTCCCAGAATTTTCTCAAAGGTTCTGGGATCTCTGTTGGCGGTGCTCCGATTATGGGGCATTGCAGTGGCGCCTTATCTGGACGACATTCTGGTTCAGGCACCATCCTTTCAACAAGTAAGATGCCACACGGAAATTTTGTTATCTTTCCTTCAATCTCACGGATGGAAGGTAAACTTGGAAAAGAGTTCCTTAGTTCCAAATACAAGGGTAGTTTTCTTGGGAACCATAATAGATTCCTTGTCAATGAAGATTTTTCTGACAGAAGTCAGGAAATCAAAGATTTTAAATTCTTGCCTAGCGCTTCAGTCCTCTCCTCGGCCATCAGTGGCTCAGTGCATGGAGGTAATCGGTCTGATGGTAGCGGCAATGGACATCATCCCGTTCCCTCGTTTCCACCTCAGACCTCTGCAGTTAAGCATGGTCAGTCAGTGGAACGGAGATTATGCAGATCTGTCTCCACGATTACAGCAGGAACAGGAGACAAGGAATTCTCTACTTTGGTGGTTGTCTCAGGATCATCTCTCCCAAGGAACCTGCTTTCGCAGATCCTCTTGGGTGATTGTGACAACAGACGCCAGCCTTCTGGGATGGGGAGCAGTCTGGGGCTCTCTAAAGGCTCAGGGAGCATGGACTCGGTCGGAGTCTGTTCTACCCATAAACATTCTGGAGCTGAGAGTAATCTTCAATGCTCTCCTGGCCTGGTCTCAGTTAGCCTCGGCCCGTTTCATCAGGTTCCAGTTGGACAACATAACTTCAGTGGCTTACATCAACCATCAGGGAGGAACGTGGAGTTCCTTGGCCATGACAGAGGTAGCCAAGATAATTCAGTGGGTGGAGACTTAGAATTGCTGCTTGTCTGCGATTTACATCCCAGGAGTGGACAACTGGGAGGCGGACTTTCTGAGCAGACCTTTCACCTGGGGGAGTGGGAACTCTATTCGGAAGTATTTTCCAGGCTGATTCTCAAATGGGGTCAGCTGGAATTGGATCTCATGGCATCACAGTAGAATGCCAAGCTTCCGAGGTACGGGTCGAGGTCAATGGACCCTCAAACTGTACTGATAGACGCCCTGGCGGTACCATAGAATTTTAGTCTTGCATACCTATTTCCTCGGTTCGCTCTTCTACCTCGGGTCATTGCTCGAATCAAGCCGGAGAGGGCGTCGGTTATCCTCATTGCACCGGCGTGGCCTTGCAGGATTTGGTATGTAGACCTGGTGGACATGTCATCTCTTCCACCTTGGAGACTCCCGTTGAGCAAGGAACTTCTACTTCAGGGGCCCTTCCTTCACCCAAATCTAGTTTCTCTGAAGCTGAATGCTTGGAGATTGAATGCTTAATTCTGTCCAAGCGTGGATTTTTGGAATCGGTCATTGAGACCATGATTCAGGCTCGTAAACCTGTGACTAGAAAGATTTACCACAAGATATGGCGTAAATATCTATATTGGTGTGAATCCAAGGGTTACTCTTGGAGTAGAGTTAGGATTCCTAGAATTCTGTCCTTTCTCCAAGAAGGTTTGAAGAAGGATGTTTCGTCAATTTCCCTAAAGGGGCAAATATCTGCCTTGTCTATTTTGTTACATAAACGTCTGGCGTACGTCCCAGACGTACAATTCGTTTTGTCAGGCCAAGCAAGTTACTCCTCCCTGGAGTCTTAATTTAGTGTTTAAGGTTATTCAAGGGGCTCCTTTTGAGCCTATACATTCCTTAGATATTAAGTTGTTATCTTGGAAAGTTTTGTGTCAGAACTCTCGGCATTACAGTATGAATCTCCTTACCTTATTTTTCATTCGGATAAGGTAGTTTTGCGTACTAAGACCTAGATTTGGAGTTTGGCGTTAGCCGTGAAAACCAGAGTTAGAGGCTCCTAACGCTGGTTTTAGGCTACCGCCAATCAGCCAATCAGATTGAGCTCGCATTCTATTGGCTGTTCCGATCAGCCAATAGAATGCGAGCTCAATCTGATTGGCTGATTGGATCAGCCAATCGGATTGAACTTGATTCTGATTGGCTGATTCCATCAGCCAATCAGAATATTCCTACCTTAATTCCGATTGGCTGATAGAATCCTATCAGCCAATCGGAATTCGAGGGACGCCATCTTGGATGACGTCCCTTAAAGGAACCGTCATTCTTCAGTTGGACGTCGCCGGAAGAAGATGGGTCCGCGGTGGAGGTCTTCAGGATGGAGCCGGTCATCATCGGATGAAGATAGAAGATGCCGCTTGGATCAAGATGGTTGCCGGTCCGGATCGCCTCTTCTTCCCGGATAGGATGAAGACTTTGGAGCCTCTTCTGAACCTCTTCAGCCACCGGATGATGGATCGCCAACCCCCGCTTGGGTTGGATGAAGATTTTGGAGCCAGGACGGATCGGTGATACCTGGTGAGGTGAAGACAAGGTAGGATGATCTTCAGGGGCTTAGTGTTAGGTTTATTTAAGGGGGGTTTGGGTTAGATTAGGGGTATGTGGGTGGTGGGTTGTAATGTTGGGGGGGGGTATTGTATGTTTTTTTTTACAGGCAAAAGAGCTGAATTCTTTGGGGCATGCCCCGCAAAGGGCCCTGTTCAGGGCTGGTAAGGTAAAAGAGCTTTTAACTTTATTAATTTAGAATAGGGTAGGGCATTTTTTATTTTGGGGGGCTTTGTTGTTTTATTAGGGGGCTTAGAGTAGGTGTAATTAGTTTAAAATTGTTGTAATATTTTTCTTATGTTTGTAAATGTTTTTTATTTTTTGTAACTTAGTTCTTTTTTATTTTTTGTACTTTAGCTAGTTTATTTAATTGTATTTATTTGTAGGAATTGTATTTAATTAATTTATTGATAGTGTAGTGTTAGGTTAATTGTAGGTAATTGTAGGTAGTTTATTTAATTAATTTATTGATAGTGTAGTATTAGGTTTAATTGTAACTTAGGTTAGGATTTATTTTACAGGTAATTTTGTAATTATTTTAACTATTTTAGCTATTAAATAGTTCTTAACTATTTAATAGCTATTGTACCTGGTTAAAATAAATACAAAGTTACCTGTAAAATAAATATAAATCCTAAAATAGCTATAATATAATTATAATTTATATTGTAGCTATATTAGGGTTTATTTTACAGGTAAGTATTTATCTTTAAATAGGAATAATTTATTTAATAAGAATTAATTAATTTCGTTAGATGTAAATTATATTTAATTTAGGGGGGTGTTAGTGTTAGGGTTAGACTTAGCTTTAGGGGTTAATCCATTTATTAGAATAGCGGTGAGCTCCGGTCGGCAGATTAGGGGTTAATAATTGAAGTTAGGTGTCGGCGATGTTAGGGAGGGCAGATTAGGGGTTAATACTATTTATTATAGGGTTAGTGAGGCGGATTAGGGGTTAATAACTTTATTATAATAGCGGTGCGGTCCGCTCGGCAGATTAGGGGTTAATAAGTGTAGGCAGGTGGAGGCGACGTTGAGGGGGGCAGATTAGGGGTTAATAAATATAATATAGGGGTCGGCAGTGTTAGGGGCAGCAGATTAGGGGTACATAGGGATAATGTAAGTAGCAGCGGTTTACGGAGCGGCAGATTAGGGGTTAAAAATAAAATGCAGGTGTCAGCGATAGCGGGGGCGGCAGATTAGGGGTTAATAAGTGTAAGGTTAGGGGTGTTTAGACTCGGGGTACATGTTAGAGTGTTAGGTGCAGACGTACGAAGTGTTTCCCCATAGCAAACAATGGGGCTGCGTTAAGAGCTGAACGCGGCTTTTTTGCAGGTGTTAGGTTTTTTTTTCAGCTCAAACAGCCCCATTGTTTCCTATGGGGGAATCGTGCACGAGCACGTTTTTGAGGCTGGCCGCTTGTGTAAGCAACTCTGGTATTGAGAGTTGAAGCTGCGTTAAAAATGCTCTACGCTCCTTTTTTGGAGCCTAACGCAGCCTTTATGTGGACTCTCAATACCAGAGTTATTTTTATGGTGCGGCCAGAAAAAAGCCGGCGTTAGTTTTTCGGGTCGTTACCGACAAAACTCCAAATCTAGCCGTAAGTTAGGTTTTCTCCCTAAAGTAGTTTCAGATCGGAACATTAATCAGGAGATTGTTGTTCCTTCCTTGTGTCCTAATCCTTCTTCTCAGAAGAAACGGCTTTTGCACAATCTGGACGTGGTGTGTGCACAAAAATTCTATTTGCAGGTGACTAAGGATTTTCGTCAGTCTTCTGCTCTGTTTGTGGTATTCTCTGGGAAACGTAGGGGGCAGAAAGCTACGGCTACTTCTCTTTATTTGTGGCTGAAGAGTATCATTAGGTTTGCTTATGAAACAGTTGGACAGCAGCCTCCTGAGAGAGTTACGGCTCATTCTACGAGGGCTGTTTCCTCTTCCTGGGCATTCAAAAATGAAGCTTCTGTGGAACAGATTTGCAAGGCTGCAACTTGGTCCTCTCTTCACACTTTTTCAAAATTTTATAAATTTGACACGTTTGCCTCGGGTGAGGCCGCTTTTGGAAGAAAGATTATTCAACCAATAGTGCCTTCCGTTTAGGTTCCCTGTCTTGTCCCTCCCTTATCATCTGTGTACTCTAGATTGGGTATTGATTCCCAATAGTAATTAGATGATCCGTAGACTCATCGTGTCATTAGAAAGAAAACAAAATGTATGCTTACCTGATAAATTTATTTCTTTCTTGATACGGTGAGTCCACGGCCCGCCCCGTTCTCTTTGGACAGGGTTTGTTGGTATGTTATAAACTTCAGACACCTCTGCACCTTGTTACTTCCTTTCTCTCCTTTGCTTCGGTCGAATGACTGGGGTTGGAGGGAAGGGAGGTGATATTTAACAGCTTTGCTGTGGTGCTCTTTGCTGCCTCCTGCTGGGCAGGAGTGATATTCCCAATAGTAATTAACTGATCCGTGGACTCGTCGTGTCAAGAAAGAAAGAAATTTATCAGGTAAGCATAAATTTAGTTTTTCCTGCAGTTACCACTTCTTCCTCGTGTAGTAGCCTGCATCAAGCAGGAATCGGTGATACTGATTGCTCCATCGTGGCCGCGAAGGATGTGGTTCGCGGACCTGGTGAGGATGTCATCTTCTCCTCCGTGGAAGTTACCTTGTCACAGGGATCTGCTGGAACAAGGTCCTTTTGTTCATCAAAATCTAGATTCTCTGAGGCTGACTGCATGGAGATTGAACGCTTAGTCCTAGCCAATAAAGGTTTTTCTGAGAGAGTGATTGATACTCTCATTCAACCTCGTAAGCCGGTTACTCTTCGCATCTATCATAAGGTGTGGAGAACCTACTTATTCTAATGTGAAGAGCGTGGATTTTCCTGGCATAAAATTAAGGTTGCCAGGATCCTATCGTTTCTCCAGGATTGACTGGAGAAGGGCCTTTCTGCCAGTTCCCTGAGGGGACAGATTTCGGCCCTATCTGTTTTACTGCACAAGAGTCTCTCCGAGCTTCCCGATGTACAGTTCTTTGTTAAGGCTCTGATTAGGATCAGACCTGATTAGGATCCTTGGAGTCTAAATCTTGTTCTTAAGGTGTTGCAACGGGCTCCGTTTGAGCCTATGCATGAGAATGACATTAAATTGTTGTCCTGGAAGATTCTTTTTCTACTGGCTATTGCTTCTGCGCGCAGAGTATCTGAGATTGTCGCCTTGCAATGTGAGCCTCCTTATTTGGTGTTCCATTCTGATAAGGCTGTCCTACGTGTACTACGTTAGGTTTTCTGCCTAAGGTCGTGTCAGACCGCAACATCAAGTCAAGAGGTTGTGGTTCCTTCCTTGTGTTCAAATCCTTCCTCTGCGAGGGAACGTTTGCATCATAATCTAGAAGTGGTTTGCGCCTTAAAGTTCTACCTTCAGGCTACTAAGGATTTTAGACAAACTTTGTCCTTGTTTGTTGTCTAGTCCGGGAAGCGTAAGGGATAGAAGGTCTCTTCGACTTCCTTATCTTTTTGGTTAGGGAGTGTTATCCACCCTGCTTATGAGACGGTGGGACATAAACCTCCTCACAGGATTAGAGCTCATTTTACTAGAGCAGTGGCTTCCTTTTGTGCCTTTAAGAACGAGGCCTCTATGGATCAGATTTGTAAGACGGCTACCTGGTGGTCCTTACACACTTTTTCTAAATTTTACAAGTTTGATGTTTTTGCTTCGGCTGAAGCAGCTTTCGGGAGAAAGGTTTTGCAGGCTGTGGTGCCCTCAGATTAGGGTCTGTCTCTATTTTTGTCCCTTCTGTTATCATTCAGTGTCCTCTAGAGCTTGGGTATGTTTCCCAACAGTAAGGAATGATGCCATGGACTCTCCTTATATTAAGAAGGAAAACATAAATTATGCTTGCCAGATAATTTAATTTCCTTCTGTATAAGGAGAGTCCACGGTCCCCGCCCGTGTTCTCCAATTGGTGGCCCTCTACATTTTATTTATCTTCTGGCACCATTTATACCCTGATATTTCTCCTACTGTTCCTCAGCAGAATGACTGGGGGATGGGGGAAGTGGGAGAGGTATTTAAGCCTTTGGCTGGGGTGTCTTCCTGGTGGCTAGGTTCAGTATTTCCCAACAGTAAGGAATGATACAGTGTACTCTCCTTATATAGAAGGAAATTAAATTATCTAGTAAGCATAAGTTGTTTTTGAACAAATGTTTGGAAAAAATATAATTATTACTGTGAAGTGACAATAGTGAGAATGTTTCTTTAAAATACACAGTGCATATCAGAGTAGAATAATAGAAAATAACGTAATTTTCTTTGCAAAGTATATACAGCAATTAGCACTTTATATTAGTTTACATGTGGAAAAGGGAATAAATATAAGCGCATACTTTTTGTTTGAAATGCTGATCACGTTGTGTGCATAAAGCAGTTTATCATCTTACTTAACACCTTTTTATTTTTACCTTCAGTTTGATCTCAACCATTGGTTGAACTCTGCAAAGCCTTCTATGTCAGAGAGGACCAAGCTGATTGAATCGGTCCACTTGGCTCTGACCCTTTGTGGCCTTGTACCTGAAGAAGACATGTTAATGCCTTTTAACATATTCTGTAAGCACTGGAACTCGGTCTTTCGCTATCAGTTCCCAGATCATTACAGCGACTGCCTCAGATTACTCATGCAAAGTAAGTTGTTTAGTGCTACGTATCATTGTTTGTCTGAATGTGTTCCTTTTATTAAACATTTTATATTGTTTGTTATATCAGTTAATCTTGGATTGGAATGGCTTAGGGAAGAAATGATAAATATATATATCACTTGTTTTATGTGTGAATCCAGGCCATAGCGTTATGTATATTACAGTATGGGCAGCAGCAGCTTCTTAACCTCTCCGCCACCTCAGAAGTGTTGGACTTAAAAAGAATTCTGAACTGATCCATCCAGAGTGATTGACAAGCCCTGCTCTTGTATAGTGGTTTGCACAAATGCCGGAGACATGGCTGCACATATGATTGCTTGTGCAATATTAAAGGGACATAAAATTCAAACATTTTTTTTTTCATGATTCAGACAGCATGTGATTTTAAACAACTTTCCAATTTACTTCTGTTATCTAATTTGCTTAGCTCTCTTGGTATCCTTAGTTGAAAAGGATACCTAAGTAGGCTCAGGAGCAGCAATGCATTACTGGGAGCTAGCTGCTGATTGGTTGCAGCATAAAAATGCCTCTTTTAATTGGTTCCCCAGATGTGTTCAGCTAGCTCCCAGTAGTGCAATTGCTGCTCATTCAACAAAGACTACCAAGAGAATGAAACAAATTTGATAATAGAAGTAAATTGAAAAGTTGTTTAAAGTCACATGCTCTATCTAAATCATGAAAGAAAATTTCAGTTTAATGTCCCTTTAAACTACTACAACTACAGTTACACATCCACAGATCAGTGACATTGTTGTCTTGACGAGCCACCTTGTGCACTTCAGTTTAGCGTGCACAATACAGAGCAGGCGCTGTACAATTTTGCAGTGGGCTGCATTGTTCTACATTATTTATGACGGCTTTTTTATATTTCTTTTGTAACCTTTAAACTGTAAATAAACTGCAAACATGTAAAGATTCCCTTTTCTATTGCTAACACAAAGTATAAGGTACAGCTATCAAAAAGCCAGTGACATCACAGATTTGTGAAAGTGCACTGCTTCTGTCACAGGATGCAACAATACGCGAGCTACAAGATGGCGGCGCTCAGTATAAAGACAAAGCTTTACCAACTGGCATCTGTAATCAGTTAAAATAATGTATAGTGCTGCATGTAGAGGAGGAAAAACTAATTCCAGCAGTAGTTGCTGTGTGGGAACCTTGTGTGCCTGCAGTATAATCAATTGGTTTTGTGTATACGCTCTATACTCTGTTGTCAGACCAGAACAATGCTGGAAAACATACTTTAGCCCCTTCACTACCAGCAAATTTTATAGAAAAACTTGCCCAAAGTACTGGAGAATTTTTAGCATTTTTACCATCACTCCATTTAAACAGAAATAGAGCCTTTGTATTTTTTATTTTACTATATTTATATATTTAAAGAAGACAACCAAAGGTATTAATCTAGGTCCAGTTTGGTAAATTTGAAGCCACTATTTGACTGCTAAATACTATCATTTATATATATATATAATATATATATATATATATATATATATATATTAGGGCTGCAACAACTAATCGGTAAGATTGATCATAAAAATAGTTGTCAAAGAATGTCATTATCAATTAGGTGGTCAGAGATTAGTTGGTTAATTGCACAGCACCAGCTGCTTCAATCCGATGAACTCCTGCACATGGTATTGTGCAAACATTTTTATTTATTATTATTTTTTCTATCCGATTAATCGGATAATTATTGTCCGATTAATCGGATAGAAAAAAGATTAAAAAAATAAATAAATTCAATTTTTTTTGCACAATCTTAGTTGCAGTAGATCGTCAGATTAAAGCAGCTGGTGCTGTGCAACTGACCAACTAATCGCTGACCACCTAATTGATAATGAGATTTGTTGACAACTATTTTTATGATCAAAACTTACCGATTAGTTGTTGCAGCCCTAATATATATATATATATATATATATATATATATATATATAAATGTACACACAACTACTGCAGTCATATGACTAATTGTTGTAAAAGCTCACCTTTGTTGAGAAATAGCAGACTTTTTTTCTTTGTTTTTTGGTACATTAAATGGCAACTAATTGCAGCTGCTCACCACACTTCTAAAATTCCAACAGTGAAGGGGTTAATCAGCTGTTAAGGGTAATATTTGCAGCAGTGTCGGGATTACTCTCCCACCCCCTGATCTCTACCTGATCCCTCCCAAACAGCTCTGTTTCCTCCCCCCACTGGTCACCGCCATCTTAGGTACTGGCAGCCAATCTGCTAGTTTGCAGTTTAGTTTTTTTTTTTTTTTTTCTAGTTTTATTATTTTTCTGTAGTGCAGGGTTCCTTCCTCACCCTGCCACCTCCTTGATAACCCCCCCCCAAACAGTTTTCTAACCCTCCCCCTTGCACTGTTTCTTGCCATTGTTGTTACTGGCACCTAGTCTGCCAGTAACAAATTAGTGCATTTTTTAAATATTTATCACTTATTATTATTTTTTTTGTAGTGTAGGAATCCACCTTGTACTCCCAACCTCCTCTTCTAAGCGTTCATTTCTTTTCTGTAGTGTTGGAACCCACCTCCTCCTCCAACCTATATTTTTTTTCCTATAGCTTAAAGGGACAGTAAACCTTAAAAATAATGTTATATAATTCTGCACATAGTGCAGAATTATATACCATTATTTAGGTGATATAGCCATAAAACCCCTTTTTTACCTTTTAAAATGTAAAAATGACAGCACTTTTACAGACCTGCTCTCTGCTGAGCGGGTCTGTAATATTTAGTCAGCGCATCGGGCCAGCTGTATAGTCAGAGCCCGGCCCGACCGCGCCATAGCATTAAGTGGAGCTCGCTCCTGTCACAGCTGGCCCGATGCGCTGACTAAATATTACAGACCCGCTCAGCAGAGAGCGGGTCTGTAAAAGCGCTGTCATTTTTACATTTTAAAAGGTAAAATAGGGTTTTATGGCTATAGCACCTAAATAATGTTATATAATTCTGCACTATGTGCAGAATTATATAACATTATTTTTAAGGTTTACTGTCCCGTTAAGGTCCAATCCCTGCTCTCTCTTCAAAATCAATTTTCCATAGTCTAGTTTTCCAAAGCAGACAGTCATTCTTCCCCCTGTGACACAACTTTACACAGTGGATTGCGTATCGCAGAACAATTTACTGTTTACATTGGTGTGCTGAGAGTAAGGATAGAAGTGCGCATTTGCAGACCTTATGCTTCATGCCTTCATATCTATCTAATGGCCTTCACCTCCTGCTGCGGGTTTAGGGGCAGCCTCTGCAGCATTACTGGAGCTATAAATGTGCTTTCATGATCTATGCTACTTGTATGGCATGCAATACTTAAAAGTAAAAATAAAAAAAGCAAGAAATTTTAAAACATTTTCCAATTTACTTATTTTCTCTAAATTGCTTTGTATTCTTGGTATTCTTTGTTGAAAAGCATACAAAGGCAGGCTGAGGAGCAGCAATGCCCTACTGGGAGCTAGCTGTTGATTGGTGGCTGCACATATATGTTATTGGCTCACCTAATTAGTTGAGCTAGCTCCCAGTAGTGCAGTATTGATTCTTAAACAAAGAATACCAAGAGAATGAAGCACATTTGAAAATAGAAGCAAATTTGAAAGTTGTTTTAAAATGATATGTTCTATCTGAATCATAAAAGAAAAATATTGTGTTTCAGGTCCCTTTTTTTATTATTGGTGTTTTTAGGTTCTGCAGATCAGCTCTTGAGCCCTGAATGTTGGAAGACCTCATTGAAAGCAATTGGCTGCTATACCCCAAGAAAGCCTCAAAGTACAATAAAGCCAGAATCTGCAGACCCTTTGTTTCCTGGTTGTGCCAACAAGCTAATGTTGTCGTCTGAGCAGGTTTGTGTATGAATACTGCTAATCTATGTTTGCAGATGGTTTAGTTTAATTTATTTCATGGTGGTGAGAGTCCATGATCCATTACCCAAACCCCAAGAGCTCTATAAAACCCCTCTCACTTCACTGGTGAATGAATCTGAGTAAAGCAAGCAAAATAAGTAGTAAAAATGTAATAAGCGCAAAATAACAGGAGCAGGTGAAACAAATATGTGCTACCAAAAATAAACCATCACCAAAAAAAAAAGGATGGGGTCTTGTAGACTCTCACTACCCTAAAAGAAATGAATTTATCAGGTAAGCGTAAATTATGTTTTCCACGATCCATTACTCCTGGCAACAAATACCCAAGCCATGAAGTCCACAAGTAATGAAAAAAGGAAGGTGAGATTAAAAGAACAACTTTTTTTCACAAAGAAAATTCACAACCTGAACAGAAAAATACATTGGAAGTTCTTTAATATGCACTTAAAATGACCCACAGGCAAAAGCTCAGACTACTGCCTGAAGGACTTTCCTACCAATGGCTGCCCCAGAAGAAGCAAAAACATAAAAATGGTAGAATTTAGTAAAAGTATGCAAAGAATACCAAGTAGCTGCTTTGCAAATTTTGTCAACACAGGCCTCCAAGGTGACGAATGTGATATATGTGATTTATGAGCTGACGGTTCATATTATTATTATTGGCAACCACACAATCCCTGAACCCCTTGGCCACTTTTTCATTTTATTTAGTCATGATTTTACTTTTTTGTGATGTTTGCAGGAGGGAATCATGTGACTATTAACCCTTTAATTGAGCATACTGAGGAATTGAAATACACATAATTTTTTATTATTTTTAAATAGTTATTAATGAAATTGTGATTTTATAACTGACTATATACTCCACACCTAGTTTTTGGTATTATTTTGTAGTATTTAAATTCAACACAGTGGAGCTAAGATCCCTTAAAAGTTGTTGTACTCCTTTCTTGAAAGCCCAAGAACTGGCAACTGAATTGGTAGAATGAGCAGTAATCCGTGTAGGTGGAGTTTGTTCCAACTCCAAGTAAACTTTATGAATCAAAAGTTTCAACCAAGAAGTCAAAGAAATAGCAGTAGATTTAAGCCCTCTCTTAGAACCTGAAAAATTAACAAACTAGAAGTTTGCCTGAAATCCTCAGTAACATAATACTTAAAGTAGAGCTGCAACAACTAATCGATATAATCAATAATAATCTATTATAAAATAGTTGTTAACGAATCTTATAATCGATTAGTTGTTCTGTGCACAGCACCAGCTGCTTCACTCCAATGAGCCCCTGCACATGGTATTGTGTTTTATGGTTATGTCCTTAGTCTAAAGGACGTCTACAGACATTTTACTTTCCACGTTTTCAGAACAGCATAAGTTTACAACTACTCCTGGCTTATGTGCAATCCAGTCATCATTTGGATTGTGTATATTACATCAGATGATTTGGGGCTATGCTTTACATGATATAGTGCCGAGTTTGTTATTTACACCTAGCCCTAGATTGATGGGAGTTGTTATTTGAATTGATGTGCACTATTATCTGTTTGCACAATTATTAGCCGATTGCTTGGTATTGCGGATCATATGTACTGTGTAGATAAATGTGTAAGGCTTTGTCCTGTTATTGATATATAGTCCTTAGCACTTTTGACTTTTCTTATTTTTTTATATTTTTAATTAATTGTAATATGTACCAAATTCAACCTCTCTAAGTATGTATATGTTGTTTTAAGAGTGGACTAGATATTTCACTAACCTCATAGCTTGTTATTTACCATTACCATAAATATTCAAGATATTTTTATGTTAGAATGAAGTCCAGGCTTACTTTGTTAAGATGCCCCTTGCATTGGTGGAGTGTTGACAAAGATAAATATCCCACCTTGGTGATATTGGCAAAAACCCTACTTATGCATCTCACGCACCTCAACACCATCTGAGCTCCTCTTCTTGGCTGCAGGCAAAATAGCTTGCAAAAAGAGTGCCAGCCTCAGCCAGGAGTATGTGGTCATGTTGTCATTTTTGCATTTCAATGCAAAGTTTCTAAAGGAGTGAACAAGCTCTTTTGAAACAGTTCAAGGTTTGTTTGTTTTTTTGCTTGATTAGAAAAATGTGTTCTGCTGCCGGTTAAAAAAAAAAACAGTTGTGTTAATCTAAAGTGTTAGTCTGAATTTTATTTTAAATATAGGATTTTTTTTTTAATCTGATTAGTCGAAAAAATAATCTGCCAATTAATCGATTATGAAAATAATCATCAGTTGCAGCCCTAACTTAAAGGCTCTAACAACATCCAAATTGTGAAAAAGCCTTTCTGCAGAATTCTTAAGATCAGGACACAAAGAAGAAACATTCGTTTCTCGACTTTTATTGTTTGAGGACGCAACCTTAGGCAAAAAGTTAAACTTAGTTCTAAAAATTGCCTTAGCCTGATGAAAAATTAGATAAGGAGGATCACAAGAAAGAGCAGACAATTCAGAAACTCTTCTAGCAGAAGAGATAGGTTCAAACATAGGAGCCTGCAAATCCTTAAACACCAAATTTAGATTCCAAGGTGGAGAAATGTGCTTATTAACAGGCTTAATTTGTGCCAAAGCCTGAAGAAAACCATCAATGTCAAGAAAATTAGCAATCTTCCTATGAATCAGAAAAACCTTTATGTCTAATAACTAACTGTCCAATCTCCAAGCCATCAAGCTTTGAGATTTGAGATCCGGATGGAAAAACGTACCTTGAGAAAAAAGGTCTGACCGTAGAGGCCAAGGTGGGCAACTGGACATCTGAACCAGATCTGCATTCCAAACCCTGTGAAGCCAAGCTGAACCAATCAGAATTGCTGATGATTACTCTGGGAAGAAGAACCAAAGGAGGAAACAAATAAGCAAGCTGAAATGACTAGAGCATCCATAAACAACACCTGAGGATCCCTAGACCTTGCAAAGTACCTAGGAAACTTGTTGTTTAAACGAGAAGCCATCAGATCTATCTCTGGAAGACCCCAAACATACACAATCTGAAGAAGAAAAACATCCTGATGGAGAGACCATTCCCGTGGATGCAGACTGATGACTGATAAAATCTGCTTCCCAGTTGTTCACTCCTATAATATGAACTGCATACATTAGACAAAAATTGTCTTCTCCTATGAGAGAATCCGAGACACTCCCTTGATGATTGATATACGCCACTGCTGTGACATTGATTGGAAACGGAGATGAGACTACCTTTTTAACTGAGGCTAACTCTGAAGAGCTCTGAAAATAGCAGTTCTAGAATATTTATTGGCAACCTCGTCTCCTGAGGAGCCCAAGCCCCCTGTGCTCTGAGACCCCCAGGCAGCTCCCAATAGGCTTGTATGTGACAAAGCTGAAGATGCCATGCAAACTGAATAGCATCCCATGCAGAAATCATGAGACCTGATACCGCCATACAAAGAGTGACTGAGGGAAAAGCTAAAAGCAGCTTGCTCAACAAAAAGCAGAGTAGGAACAAATTTGTTCAGAGTCTTCAGATCCAAAACCGGTTTGAAAGTTCCCTCCTTCTTTGGAACAATGAAGAGATTCAAATAAAATCCCATCTCTTGTTCCAACAATGGAACAGAAACAATCACTCCCATAGCTTTTAGAGCTGAAACTGGTTGATCTTGAAGCTCAGACGTATATATACGTTGTGCGTTACCATAGCCAAAGTTCCACACAACTTATATATAAATATAAGTCTTTTTGTGTGAAGGGGTTAAACATTTTACATTTTTGTTCAATAATCAAACTCCACCCCACTTGCCTTATTTGGAAGAGCCAATCCAGACTTGGTTATTATTTTAGCAAACCCTTGCTAAGTAGCAGGTATAGGCTTGTGAAGTCTGCAGTGTTCCAGTTCTGAAACTAAGAATCAACAATTTTAAGATTTACATTTTTTGAAAAGTGGACAAACAAATAATGAAAGTATACAGCAAATATACTTTAATGCGCTTTGTTTTAAACTTTGTATTTTAGAATCTTAAAGGACCACTCAATACAGTAGAATTGCATAATTAACAAGTGCATAATCAACTGACAATGCAATAACACCTACTCTGAATTTCAAATAAGCAGTAGATTTTTTCTTCTTCTGACAAATGTCATTTTCTGACCCCCTGTATCATGTGACAGACATCAGCCAATCACAGACTAGTATACGTATACCCTGTGAGCTTGTGCACATGCTCAGTAGGATCTTGTTCCCCAGAAAGTGTGAATATAAAAAGACTGCAAAATGGAAGTTCGTTTGAAAATGTCTTAAAACTGCTGCTCTATCTGAATCATAAAAGTTTATTTTGTCTTGAGTGTCCCTTTAAGCGTTTAGTGTCCCTTTGATTTTAATAGCTTGCTTTATGGGACTAAAGGGTGTAGGGACGTATGCTACACATAAGATTATGATATAGGTGAACCCTTCAAAAGGACATCCAATGCACTGAAAAAACAGGCAATTCTGATGCTCGAGCATTGTGCTTGTGTGTTATGTATCTATATAGTGATCTTATATTAATCTAAATGTATATCATGTTCTTTGTGTTCAGATGTGTTGTGTATTTTTCAGTGTTAACATTTTTCCCTAAAGGTATTGGAGACGATCAAATGGCTGTCGGATTTTTTCTACAAGCTGCGATTTTCCAAACCAGATTTTCAGAGCTTTGGTCTTCTCTCCAAATGGAATCCTTATATATCAGAGATGAAGATTTTCTTTGAGTACTTAGTGAAGAGTCTGATAGACTATGAAACCGTCAGCCTCAAGCAAGAGCCAATGGGAAGCCATAGAGTTCACACAGGTGAGGACGTTTCCAGGACACTTTTTTTTTTTTTTTTTTTTTTTTAAACGTTCCATCAGCAAATAACAAATTATCCCATTTTGATTACAAATTTGTACTTAAACCACACTCAAAAAATAAACACTGTCTACTTTTTTGTAGGGACATTAAATACTAAATAAATGCTAGATATCATTATTTATTCAGAGCAAAGAAATAATAAGCAGATCTATGTTTAAAAATTTAAGAAATAGGTGTAAAGTGTTAGTGTTCATAATGTAATTGGCACTGCCATTTTGTAACCTAGGTCACCCTTGGAGTGTATTAAATTGTTTATAAGTAACATACTTACATGCTGCTTTAACATGTTTAAATCTCCATCTATACAATACTGAATATAGATATGCTGTGTAAACAAGAGGCGGTAGCTGGAAAAACCTGGGGTGGGGGGATAGGTGGGAGTAACAGCCCAGCCCATTTTAAAAGGAAGTTCCTGCAGCAGCTTTGCATGTGGTGAACTCTTTATTAGCTGCTTGCCTCAGTGGTTTTGGGGTTCTAAACACCCCTATTTATTACTGTAGCGCCCTTAAACTTAGACGTCAGTTGACTATTAAACCCCAAATTTTTATTTCATGATTCAGATAGAGAATACAATTTTAAACAACTTTCCAATTTACTTCTATTATTTAATTTGCTTCCTTCTCTTGTTATCCTTTCCTGAAAGCTTTATCTAGGAAAGCTCAAGCGCAGCAGATAACCTAGGTTCTAGCTGTTGATTGGTAGCTGCATATATCGATTGGCTCACCCATGAGTTCAATTAGAAACCATTAGTGGATTGCTGCTACTTCAACAAATGATACCAAGAGAATGAAACAAATTAGATAATAGAAGTAAATTAGAAAGTTGTTTAAAATTGTATTCTCTATCTGAATCATGAAAGAAAAAAATTGAGTTTCATGTCTCTTTAAGTACATACCTTTTGTACATGTCCAGAGAAGAGAAAGAGGGAGAAGGGGGCTTGGGAGGAAAAATAAAAGTAGATCCCCAACTGTACAACCCTTCATGCAGCATATTTAACATATGTGTTTTCTGTGCCCAGTATTGGCATAGATGGTGATGCCAATGTCTGATCATCAGAGGCATGATGGGGACAAGATATTATGACCTCAGGCTAGTGATATATGATGCCACCTAGGCATATGTTGTAAATACTGCATTTTTAAACACACCAGCTAATCCGAATAAAGTTGTTTTCTTTAATTTTAGTGCTAAAATCTCTTCATTCAGTCATCACCGAGCTTTTCAAACCGTGGCTCATGGTTTTAGATAAAGAAGACAACAGGTAATTCCCTGATTTACTTACTTCCAAATTGCACAGGATCCTTTGTGACAGTTTAAAAATTACTGTGGGTGCAGTTTAAATAATTTGTTTTTCTGGTAAACCTGTCACTATATTTGTTCATTCTATATGTGTAGATTGCTTGAATCCACAGAGTTATCCTACCTTGGCTGGTTGTGTTGATGTAATTGCGTAGGGAATGTTTCCTAGTTCTGTACAAGGCCTATTAATTCCTATTCATCATCATTAAAATACCACCATATACCTGAACATTGTTTCTGATTGTGCGCATCCCTTATAGGCATCATTTGCATGTTCCTAGTAGGATAATGTACCATATGCCAAAACAAGAATAGTCTCAAACCTTATTTCACAAACATGGCAGTAAATGATGTTTGTTACAGAAGCCTGCACAGTTCCCTGATTTCAATTCAACACCTTTGGGATGAGTTTGGGATGGTACATGTATCTAGTGAGCACGAAATGACTAAGGAAGGTTTCCAGCACGTTACCCTGGCACTAGATAGCTGTACCTAATGATGTAAAAAGAACAAAACAGCAGCAGCTCCAAAAAGAATTAGTTCTTTAGTGCCCCAAAAAAGTATAAAAAACAAGCAATGTTTTGTTCCTGAGACCTTAATCATGTTTAAAAAACATTAAACACAAACACATTGTATATTGTCCTAGATGGTATCAAAAGCATTAACCCTTAATCATCCATATAGTTGTGTTGCCCACTAGTGGTTAAAATAAAAGAATACACATAATATATATACTGATTTACTAATCCGACGGAACAAGAATTTCTATCAACTTTAATTTAGTTCATTAATAAGTGCTGCTGTTTTGTTTGCTGTTGTTCTAGGCTTATAAATGCAGGGACCTACAGCGTGTACTCCAGCCTAAAGCTATTGCACAAGTGCTCTACACTTTTTTCTTATCATATGTATCTAATGATGTACCCATTAATTGTCTCTGTTAAGGAGATTTATAAAGCAGTCATTGGGTAGGTGTCTTACTCTTTCTTTCTCATCATTGTTCCCTCTGACTTAACTCACATCTCACAAATAATGTACATTCAATATTTCTACCCCTAACTCTCCTACAATTGATTTAGGCACTTTTGCTGTGGGCCTAATGCAGTATATCCTTCACTGGGGTATATAGGTGTCAGCAAAATATGTCCCACAGGCTTAAAGTAAAAAAAAAAAAAATATATCAAAGTTCATGAAATTCTTCTTTATCTTAAAATTTTTAAAACATCTAAAATTACTTTTTCCTTCTTAATATGAGGAGAGTCCACAGCATCATTCCTTACTGTTGGGAATACTGAACCTGGCCACATGGAGGAGGCAAAGACACCCCAGCCAAAGGCTTAAATAACTCCCCCCTACTTCCCTTATATCCCAGTCATTCTTTGCCTTTCGTCACAGGAGGTTGGCAGAGAAGTGTCAGAAGATTCAGAGTAGTTCCTCATGAAGGGTCGAAATGGGACTGGAGTTTTAAGTAGTCTTGTCAGCCTCTCAGTGAGAGCATTGACGAATGTTAGTCTGGAGATGCAGGGAGATTCTCTCTGTGAACGAATCCAGACTCATATTAACAGCTCCTAAGCAATCAGTGTTGACGAGTTTCACTGCCTGCTTCCATCACTCAAGTCCATGTTAGGAGCGATACTACAAGACTGTCAAACTTGATAGGCTGTGTTTCTGTTCCACAGCATAGATTCCGGTAAGATAGTTTCATTTCTTTTTACACATATGATAACGTAAGAAGACAGGGTTACAGTGTGGCTCCTTTTATCTCTATGGAATTGAGGGTTAATATCTCCTGAGGGGGGTTACTGAACAGTGGGGATTAATCACATAAGTTTATTTGATTATGCTGCGACGTGTGAGATGAGGCTCAGGCAGATTTTGGAACGTACAGGGTTTTTTACTTACATTTTGGGAGCTGCGCAGCCTGAAAGGCTTGGCGCTTTTTTTTTTGCTATTATAGCAGGGGCGGTCCTGCATTGCTCACCAAGTGAACAGGTGTGGTCACACTTATTTACTCTCTCCTGACCGTGCGGTTTACCGGAGAAGAAGCGGTTTCTCTGTTTGGCCTGGGTCATAGGAGGTGGTGAGTGCCCCAGCAATTGGGGGTATAAAGGTGCCGTTTTTTATTATTAATCAATAGTCTGCTTTGTAAGCGCAAGCTATGGAGGATTCTGATGCGTTAGAAGATACTCCCTCTTTACCTAAGTCTAATTACTGTCTATATTGTGAGTAGGCCGCGGTATACCCAACCGCTCAACTATTTTCCACGTGCCTTGATAAAGTAATCATGTCAAAGAAGGTTAATATGTTTGATACCACTGAGCCGTCCACCTCTGAGGAGTCTCCGTCCCTGGAGGTGCGCGCACCCTACAGTCATCTCCTAATACACATGCAGCTTCTCGTAGCACTCCTAATACTCCATCTGGAGAGGGCCTTTTACCGCCAGACTTTACTGAGCAGTTACAAACGGCAGTGTCTGGGGATTTTAGTGCTTTACCTCGCCCTGCTAAGCGCAAGCGAAAGGTAAAATATTGCTATCCTTCCCAGGGGTCATCAACTAGTTTATTGGATTTATCTGATACAAGATTATCCAATGATGAGGGTGTCTCTGATACTTCAGAGGGCACTTTTCCTGGGTCTGAATCTGCTGCCTCTAAACTTCCAGCTGCTGAGGAACCAGACTTCAAATTTAGGATTGTGCATTTACGCTTCCTGTTGAAGGAAGTTTTGGCTACGTTAGAGGCTCCAGAGCCCAAATTGCTTGAGGAACCTTTGATCCCAAAATTAGATAAGGTCTACGAGGAAAAGTTTGTACCACAAACTTTCCTGGTTCCCGTAAAGATGGCAAATATTTTTAAGAATGAATGGGAAAGGATTGGTTCTTCATTTTCCCCTTTTTCTTCCTTTAAGAAATTGTTCCCGGGCCCGGACTCTCAATTGGAGTTGTGGGGTTCCATCCCCAAGGTGGATGGCGCTATCTTCACGCTTGCTAAACGCACTATCATCTCGCTTGAGGATAGTTTGTCGAATAAAGAGGCCATTGATAAGAAGATAGAAACTCTGTTAAGAAAGCTGTTTCAACATACGGAATATTTGTTTCAACCGGCAGTGGCTGTTTCTGGGGTTGCTGGAGCGTCTACCTACTGGTGCGACTCCTTATCTAAGTTGATCGAGGTGGAGGGCCCCTCAACGTGATCCAGGAAAGAATTAAGACCTTAAGGGTAGATTATTCTATTATTTGTGATGAAAATATGAAAATTATTTGCCTGAATGCTAAGGCTACAGGTTTTTCTGTTCAAGCCCGTAGGGCCCTCTGGCTAAAGTCCTGGTCTGCGGACATGACTTCTAAGTCAAGACTTCTTTCCCTCCCATTTAAGGGAAAAATTCTTTTTGTTCCAGGCCTGGACTCCATTATCTCCACTGTTACTGGAGGCAAAGGTGCCTTTTTACCACAGGATAAGAAAACAAAAGGACAAGGTCTTAATTTTCATTCCTTTCGAGGGGACTTGGAAGCCGGCTCAGTCCTGGAATAAATCTAAGCAGAGCAAGAAGCCCGCCAAATCAAAGTCGGCATGAAGGGGTGGCCCCTGATCCGGCTCTGGATCTTGTAGGGGGGCAGAATGTCGCTCTTTTTAGACGCTTGGTTTGAGGACGTTCAAGACCCGTGGGTCCTGAAGGTCATCGCTCGGGGATACAAGATAGGTTTCAAGTCTCATCCACCCAGGGGCAGATTCCTCCTCTCAAACCTGTCTTCAAGTCCAGAAAAGAGAGAAGCCTTTCTGGGGTGCGTGAGGGATCTCTCCTCCCTAGGAGTTATTGTCCCGGTACCTCTCGCAGAAAGAGGTCTGGGTACTATTCAAACTTTTTTTTTGGTCCCAAAGAAGGAGGGAACTTTCCGACTGATTCTGGACCTAAAGTGCTTTAATAAATTTACATCTGTCCCCTCATTCAAGATGGAGACGATAAGGTCCATCCTTCCCTTAGTTAAGGAAGGACAGTTCATGACTACTGATCTGAAGGATGCTTACCTTCACGTTCCAATACACAAGGAACACTTCCAGTTTATTGGAATTCCGTTTGGTCTAGCTACTTCTCCAAGAGCTTTTACGAAGGTTCTAGGGGCTCTGCTTGCAGTGGCCAGAACCAGAGGTATAGCAGTAGCTCCATACTTGGACGATATCCTGGTTCAAGCACCATCCTTTCGTCTGGCAGAAAACTATGTTTCTTCATCTCATGAGTGGAAGATAAACTTAGAAAATAGTTCTCTTATTCCCAGTACCAGGGCGGAATTCCTTGGTACTATAATAGACTCCATATCCATGAGGATATTCCTTACAGACCACAGACATTACCAGCTAACATCCGCTTGTCGTACCCTCCTGACCTCCTTAAGGCCCTCTGTGGCTTGGTATATGGAGGTGATTGGTCTCATGGTGTCCAGCATGGACATAATTCCTTTTGCCAGATTCCATCTCAGACCACTTCAGCTGTGCATGCTGAGACAGTGGAATGGTGATCATTCGGATCTGTCTCAACAGATTTCTCTGGACAACTGGTCGAAAGAATCTCTCTCCTGGTGGCTCTGTCCAGATCACCTGTCCCACGGGACATCCTTCTTGAGACCATCCTGGGAGATTCTGGCTACGGACACAAGTCTATCAGAATGGGGAGCTGTTTGGGGTGCCAGGGAGGCAGAGGACCTGTGGACTTGAGAGGAATCCCTCCTCTTGATCAACATTTTGGAACTTCAAGTTCTGAAGGCTTGTCCTCTTCTGGGTTCATCCAAGTTTTTCAGATTCCAATCAGACAACATAACCTCTGTGGCTTACATCAACCATCAGGGGGGAACGAGGAGCTCCCTAGCAATGAGGGAAGTATCTCGGATTCTGCAGTGGGTGGAGGCCTACAACTGCTCGCTGTCACAATCCACATTCCAGGGGTGGACACCTGGGAAGCGGATTTCCTCAGCAGACAATCCTTTCATCCGGGGAAATGGTCTCTCCATCCAGAGGTGACTGCGTGGAGATTTAACGCTTAGTCTTAGCCAACAGAGGTTTCTCTGAGAGGGTTATTGACACTTTTATTCAGGCTCGTAAGCCTGTTACTCATCACATCTATCATAAGGTGTGGAGAGCTTACTTCTTCTGGTGTAAAGAGCTTGGTTTAGCCTGGCATAAGGTTAAGGCTGCCAGGATTCTTTCATTTCTCCAGAAGGTTCTGGAGAAGGGCCTTTCTGACAGTTCCCTGAGGGGACAGATTTTGGCCCTTTCTGTTTTGCTGCACAAGAGGCTCGCAGAGCTCCCTGACGTGCAATCTTTTGTTAAGGCTCTGATTAGGATCATACCTGTGTTTAGATCTAACGCTCCAGCTTGGAGCTTGAATCTTGTTCTTAAGTTGTTACAACGGACTCCGTGTGAGCCTATGCATTCGGTCGATATCAAATTATTGTCCTGGAAGGGTTTTTTCTTTTGGCTATTGCGTCGGCACACACAGAGTTTCTGAAATGGCTGCCTTGCAATGTTACCCTCCTTATCTGTTGTTCCACACTGATAAGGCTGTCCTTCGTACCCACTTGTGTTTTCTACCTAAGGTGGTGTCTAATCGTAACATCAATCAGGATATTGTGGTTCCTTGTTTGTTATCTATTCTGGGAAGCAGAAGGGTCTTCAACTTCCTTATCTTTTTGGTTGAGGAGTGTTATACGCTTAGCTTATGAGTCAGCGGGACTTAAACCTCCTCAGAGGATTACAACTCATTCCATTAGAGCGGTGGCTTCCTCTTGGGCCTTTAAGAACGAGGCCTCTATGGATCAGATTTGTAAGGCGGCTACCTGGTCCTCCTTACATACTTTTTCTTACATAATTCTACAAATGTTGACGTTTAAGCTTCGGCTAAAGCAGCTTTTGGGAGTAAGGTTTTACAGGCTGTGGTGTCCTCAGATTAGGGCCGGCCTTTCCTTGACCCCTCCAGTTATTATTCAGTGTCCTCTAGGTATAGTTTTCTCTTGTAAGGTGTATCCAGTCCACGGGTTCATCCATTACTTGTGGGATATTCTCCTTCCCAACAGGAAGTTGCAAGAGGACACCTACAGCAGAGCTTTCTACATAGCTCCTCCCCTAACCCCCACCCCCAGTCATTCTCTTGCAACTCTCGACAAGATAGGAAGTAAGCTATGGCTTAAGTCCTGGTCAACAGACGTTACTTCAAAGTCTAAGCTTCTTAAAATCCCTTTCAAAGGACAGACCCTATTCGCGCCTGGCCTGAAGGAGATCATCTCTGATATTACCGGAGGAAAAGGTCACGCCTTTCCTCAGGATAGGGCCAATAAATTAAGGGCCAAACAGAATAATTTTCGTTCCTTTCGAAACTTCAAGAGCCGCGCAGCTTCAGTTTCCTCTAATGCAAAACAAGAGGGAAAGTTCGCCCAGTCCAAACTAGTCTGGAGACCTAACCAGGGGAAGAAGGGGAAGCAGGCCAAGAAACCTGCGGCTGCCTCTAAGACAGCATGAAGGAGTAGCCCCCAATCCGGGACCGGATCTAGTCAGGGGCAGACTTTCTCTCTTCGCCCAGGCTTGGGCAAGAGACGTCCAGGATCCCTGGGCACTAAAGATGGTCTCCCAGGGATATCTTCTGGAATTCAAAGGTTCATCTCCAAAGGGGAGATTTCATCTCTCACAACTATCTGTAAACCAGATAAAGAGAGAGGCATTCTTACGTTGCGTTCAAGACCTACTGGTTATGGGAGTGATCCACCCAGTTCCAAGAGAGGAACAGGGGCTGGGTTTCTATTCAAACCTGTTTATAGTTCCCAAAAAAGAGGGAACTTTCAGACCTATCTTGGATCTCAAGATCCTAAACAAATTTCTAAGGGGTCCCATCCTTCAAGATGGAGACCATCCAAACCATCCTCCCTATGATCCAGGAGGGTCAATATATGACTACCGTGGACTTAAAGGATGCTTATCTCCACATTCCGATTCACAGAGATCATCAGTTCCTCAGGTTCGCCTTCCTAGACAGACATTACCAGTTTGTGGCTCTTCCCTTCGGGTTAGCCACGGCACCAAGAATCTTTACGAAGGTTCTAGGGTCCCTTCTGGCGGTTCTAAGGCCGCAGGGCATAGCGGTAGCCCCTTACCTAGACGACATTCTGATTCAGGCATCGACTTTTCAAATCGCCAAGTCCCATACGGACATTGTTCTGGCCTTTCTGAGGTATCACGGGTGGAAAGTGAACATAGAAAAGAGTTCTCTCTCTCCTCTCACAAGAGTTTCCTTCCTAGGATAGATTCAGTAGAAATGAAAAATTTTCTGACATAAGTCAGGATATCAAAGCTTCTAACTTCCTGCCGTGCTCTTCATTCCACTTCTCGGCCGTCAGTGGCTCAGTGTATGGAAATGATCGGCCTAATGGTAGCGGCAATGGACATAGTTCTGTTTGCAAGCTACTAAGGATTTTCGTCAAACATCTGCATTGTTTGTTGTCTACTCTGGAAAGAGGAGAGGCCAAAAGGCTTCGGCAACTTCTCTTTCTTTTTGGCTGAGAAGCATAATCCGTTTAGCTTATGAAACTGCTGGCCAGCAGCCTCCTCAAAGAATTACAGCTGTCATGATCCGGTGTACATGCGCTCAGGACACAGACCCTCGGGGCAGTGGTAGGGATTTGAAGACACCGACCCCTGACCCGGGGAAGAGTATCCTGGACATGGATAGATGATATTCTGTGATTCATAGTTGCTAGAAGTTATTGTAGAATAAATGGAGAGTGCAACATTTGTATACAATATATTCTGAGTTCACTGTGACTTATAGTTAGTTAATAGAAGTAACTGCAGGATTCAATGAGAGAAAAATCTAGCAATGTGGAATGTTCAGGCTTCAGAGTAATCTGGTAAAAGATTGACACTTAGATGCAAACTAAGGTTTGTTGCAGGTTTCGCAGTACATAATATTATATAAAGCTGTATGTCAGAGTTAAAGCACAGCTGCACAGGTACTTAGACAAGCTGCAAGTTTAGGCATTAATTACTGTTTGTGCATTTAGATGCAAACTTGGTTTGTTGCAGGTTCACAGTACATATTATTATAAAGAGCTTTATGTCCGTAATTAGCAGAGCAGCACAGGTGAAAGTTAAGTTTAAGGCATCAATTACTGTTTGAACATATTTTGGAGAATCACATGAAAGCTTTTAATTGAACACATAGATGCAGAGTTCAGAATATGTTAACATATTTGCAGCAGGATATTTCAGCAATGACAACTTGTAGCAGAGAAATAGTTATAAAGTTCTGAGTAAGATGCTGTTGTAATTAGAGAGTGATGATAACCAAAAGTATGCTTGATTTATAATAAAGTTCTGAGTTTGTTAAGTAGCAGTGTCCAGGAAACAGAAAATGGAATTATTTGGATACTTGCGATTTGATGATTTTAGGCATTGGAATAGAAAATGCTGTAGGTTGAAATAGTTGGTAAATTCATACAGGAAACAGTCACAGACCTCTGTTGTTCAGGATCACAACTTCAATGTTAATGCAAGGCACATTAGACCTGAGAAGGCTTAAAGAGAGGCTGAGGTAATCAAGTGCATGAATGATTAATCAGGCAGGCAGGCAAGCTGAATGTGAATACTGCCCAAATGCAGCAGTCAGAGAAGGATTTCTTAAAGGGATAGTGACATTAGGCTGAGATATGTTACAACAGCTCATTCTACTAGAGCGGTAACTTCCACATGGGCTTTTAAATATGAGGCCTCTGTTGAACAGATTTGTAAGGCGCGACTTGGTCTTCGCTTCATACTTTTTCTAAATTCTACAAATTTGATACTTTTGCTTCCTCGAAGGCTATTTTTGGGAAAAAGGTCTTACAGGCAGTGGTGCCTTCCGTTTAAGTGCCTGCCTTGTCCCTCCCTTCATCCGTGTCCTAAAGCTTTGGTATTGGTATCCCACAAGTAATGCATGAACCCGTGGACTGGATACACCTTACAAGAGAAAACAAAATTTATGCTTGCCTGATAAATTTCTTTCTCTTTTGGTGTATCCAGTCCACGGCCCGCCCTGTCACTTTAAGGCAGGTGTTTTTATTTTTTTAAACTACCCTCACCACTGCACCCTATAGTTTCTCCTTTTTCCTACTTGTCTTCGGTCGAATGACTGGAGGTGGGGGTTAGGGGAGGAGCTATATAGACAGCTCTGCTGTGGGTGTCCTCTTGCAACTTCCTGTTGGGAAGGAGAATATCCCACAAGTAATGGATGAACCCGTGGACTGGATACACCACAAGAGAAATAAATTTATCAGGTAAGCATAAATTTTGTTTTCCCAACAATAAGGAATGATGCCGTGGACTCTCCTCATATTAAGAAGGAAAACAAATATTATGCTTACCTGATAATTTAATTTCCTTCTGTATGAGGAGAGTCCACGGCCCCCGCCCCCCGCCCGTATACTTCGATGGGCGGACTAAATTTTTTTTTTCTCTTCCGGCACCATTTATACCCTGATATTTCTCCTACTGTTCCTTGTTCCCTTGGCAGAATGACTGACTGGGATATGAGGGAAGTGGGGGGAGTACTTAAGCCTTTGGCTGGGCTGTCTTTGCCTCCTCCTGGTGGCCAGGTTCAGTATTCCCGACAGTAAGGAATGATGTTGTGGACTCTCCTCATACAAAAGGAAATTAAATTATTAGGTAAGCATAATTTGTGGGGTTTTTTTGTTGATGTTATGAAAGTAATATACAATAGAAAAGTATAAACCATACTGTCATCTGCATTACTGTATTGTTAAATAGTAAAACCACAGATTCATCAACCATTGTATATGCATTTCTTAGCATTAAAGTGAATGTAAATTTTGATGATAAAGTGCCCGGTTTTTAAAAATTCAATTAAAAACAGGGGCACTTTTATTCATCAAAATTTACATTTCACTCGTGTTGTGAAAATACTTACCTTTTAATCTTGACAGCCGCTTCCGCCGGTCGTCACATGCTTCTTCCTACGTCAGAAATGACGGATCGGTCATCCTCCATTCACGCCCCCCCACACCGGGGGAGAATCAGTTTCTGATTCATCATCGTGATTGGAGGAAGCCGGATTACTTATTTTAGACCCAGGAAGAGGCTTTGCGACAGGCGGAGGAAGCGATGCAGCGGCTGTCAAGATTAAAAGGTAAGTATTTTCACAACATGATGAATTAAAGTGCCCCTGTTTTTAATCAAATTTTTAAAAAAGCCACTTTATCATCAAAATTTACAATTACTTTAAGAGTCTGATCAGTGAGTTATAGACTTGCTGTCTCACGCCACTTGTCTGCCCTTAGTAACCAGCGCTGTTACCCGTGGCTTGAGAGTGACACATCAGTTGCGATTGGGCTGGTCCAATTATTTGGTGACTGTATTCTTACTCTTCATCTGAAAAGTCAGGGTGAGTAAATGTATTTTTTTATTATATGGTATATTGCAATATTTTTAGTTATAGTTAAGTTCATTATGCCCCATCATTCCACTTAGCATTGAGCTATATTACCTTATCAATAAATAATAAAACTTACAGATATAAAATCATGTGTTATCATAAAAGATGAAAAATATAATTTGCTGTATAATTACAAAAAGCAGTATGCAATAAACAGCTTGTACAGAAAAAGCCTCCACATCTGAGTAGTGATTGTATCAGCAATGCTCTGATTAAACACATAGGGCTAGATTACAAGTGAGCCGCATATTTGCGCTTCTGCAAGCACGCTTTTGGTGCTCAATTCTATTTTAATGAGCGCTCCCCATTTTGCACATGTTACAGGTCACAAATTTGGCGATAAAAAACTGCAACGTTGCACTCACGTTTTCTCAAATTTCAAATATAGAAATACATATGTATAGAAATACATACACACACATGTTTTAATACAATATTTTTAAGCAATCATTTTAATCTGACAGTGCTAACATAAGTGTTATTGATTGTATTTTTTATGTTTTTTTCTTTCCACCACTTTTTATTTGAGTGTAACAGTTAACTAGAGCTCTGAAGTTGCGCTAACTGGATGAGCGTAAATGCCTTAGAGCTAGTGGTCCCATGAAATTTCTTAGTCTCCCACATTTTCAACTCAAAATACATAATCTTGTAATACGCAGTTATACATTTTCTTACTCATTTGTATTTTGATGCTAAAGTGCCCATTTTTTAAAAATTTTATTAAAAACAGGGGCGCTTTAATTCATCAAAATATACATTTCACTCCTGTTGAGAAAAAAAAAAAGCAACTTACCTTTTAATCTTCACAGCAGCTCCAGCTTCCTCCGCCCATCGCAAAGTCTCTTCCTGGGTCTAAAATGAGGAATCCGGCTTCCTCCAATCACGGCATTGAATCAGACACTGATTCCCCGGGGGGAAGCCGTGATTGGAGGATGACTTATCCATCATTTCTGACATCAGAAATGGCTTCTGAGACCGGAGGAAGCTGGAGCTGCTGTGAAGATTAAAAGGTAAGTTTTTTTTCTCAACAAGAGTGAAATGTAAATTTTGATGAATTAAAGTGCCCCTGTTTTTAATTGAATTTTTAAAAACCGGGCACTTTAGCATCACAATTGACATTCACTTTAAGCATAAAGCACTTTGTATACAATTATAAACTTATTAATAATATAAACTTATTCTCTCACCTAAAAACAACTGTTTCTTCTTTAGATGCCATCTAGCTAAGGCAGGAATAGACAGGCACACAGTCAGTCAGGGACACACACGCATACAAACATACACGCATACAAACACACACATACACCCCTCACATGCATACAAACACTCGCATACACCCCCCACATGCATACAAACACACAAACATATACAATCACGCCTAAAAACACACGCATATACAAACACACTCATACAAACACCCACAAATGCATTCAAACACACACATACACACACGCGCCTACAAACACACACACAGAGAACATCAGGGGATTAGTAACATCACACAGTAAGAGGGACAAATGTGTGTCAAGGGATCCCATAATATTAAAGAGTGATCAGTAACATCGCACAGTGAGAGGTACTGGCATGTGCATTACAATGTGAGAGTGGCACATCTCTTCACCAGGGGATAAGTAACATTACTTATATGGTAATCATAATCGCATTATTTGTGGTTAATGTATTTCATATTCTAAAGAAATAATCCAAAAGTGAGTATTTTAATAGAAAAAAGAAGGTGCACCATGTACTGTGCAACTGAAAATACAGACTCTTAACAAAGACCCAGAAAACATAGTCTGTTGGCAGTTTTCAAAAATGCTAAATAATCCTGCTGGTAGTCACGGTAACCAGCTAACTGACATCTGGCCCATCTCTCCTGTAGAAACCTGCAATGGTGATTGCACACCTAGGGAGGAACTCTCAACTGCTGCTTGCAAATATAAACTGTGGATTTGATATAAAATACGTTTTCCAGCTTGTTTCTCAGTCAACAGACATGGGTCATTTCATCAGGATTATATAACAGACAGACATATGTGATTAATCAACAAGCGCAGCTCCGCCTCCCTCCACAGCCCTCATCTAGCTGCCCTGTTTCGCCCCCTTCATTTGCTCCCTCCTTCCCTCCATAGCCCACGACTTGACACAAATGCCCGCGTGGAGGAAATAGTTTACAGGCTCAGCCTGCGCGCTGGTAATATAGTTTAAATAAATAATAAAATATATTTCTAATGACACGGTGAGTCCACGGATCAGCTAATTACTATTGGGAATATCACTCCTGCCCAGCAGGAGGTGGCAAAGAGCAAAACAGCAAAGCTGTTAAATATCACCTCCCTTCCCTCCAATCCCAGTCATTCTCTTTGCCTACGTTAGAGCAAGGAAGTGGTAAAGTTTAGGTGTTTGAAAGAAGATTCTTCTAGCAAGATTTTATTGTTTTTCTGCAGTGCAAGATTGTTCTGCTTTGTCCTAGGGTGTAGCCACAGTCCATATCAGTCTCTTCAGTAGAGCAGTGGTGGCTTTTAAGCAATGGGAACTTGTGGGGTAAAATCCTCACTGCGCCTCCCATGTATTTAATGCTGCCCTATCTTTGCAAGCCTGTGTAAGATTACTCAGTCTTTGTTTTCTTCCACAGGTCCATGTGAGGGAAATGGCCTCTCAAACCTAGTGAACTGCCTTGATGCCTGGCAGAAGTCTAAGGTAAGTGCTGACTTTATTTTTTCTGGAAACGCATATACAGAAAGAAAGATGGCACTTTAAAATATGTTTATGGGACAAGAGACATTCTCCTATTGCTAGGGGGATTATTCTATTTTTGGCAGTATTAGCAGGCACTGGGAAGATAGAGACTTATGGCTCAATAGGTGGTGTTTTTATTGTTATTTTACTCCAGGCGGCTTTAGAATACATTTAGCCGACCGGGAGGTTAATTTTGTAACGCCCACGATGGGCTGGGTTAGCTGAGACGGCAATTTCTGTTGCAAGCCTTTTCTCCAACATTGGTGTGTCCGGTCCACGGCGTCATCCATTACTTGTGGGAATATTCTCTTCCCCAACAGGAAATGGCAAAGAGCACAGCAAAAGCTGTCCATATAGCCCCTCCTCAGGCTCCGCCCCCCAGTTATTCTCTTTGCCGCTCTGAACAAGTAGCATCTCCACAGAGATGGTGAAGAGTATGTGGTGTTTAGTTGTAGTTTTTTATTCTTCTATCAAGAGTTTGTTATTTTAAAATAGTGCCGGTTTGTACTATTTACTCTAAAACAGAAAGGGATGAAGAGTTCTGTTTAAAAGAGGAGTATGATTTTAGCAGCAGTAACTAAAATCAATTGCTGTTCCCACGCAGGACTGTTGAGCCCAGAGAACTTCAGTTGGGGGGGACAGTTTGCAGACTTTTCTGCTCAAGGTTTGGCTAGTCCATTTCTAACAAGACTGTGTAATGCTAGAAGACTGTCATTTTCCCTCTTGGGGATCAGTAAGCCATGTTCTTAGACTCTTAACAGAATGCAAGCTTATTATGGACTATACACTGGTTGACACTCTGGTGGGCTAAATCGATTGCTTTATTTAAGTTTTTTATGAAGTTTGAAGTGATATTTCTAAACTTTTAATGTGGGGAACGTTTTTAGACGCCAGGCAGTCATTTAGACACCTTCCCAGTCAGAAAGGGCCTTTCACTATAGTAGGCAGAGCCTCATTTTCGCGCCATAATTGCGCAGTTTCTTTTGGATGCAGTGCATGCAGCTGCATGTGAGAGGGTCTGGTGATCATTGAAAACGTTCCTGGAAGGCTTAATTTGGTATTGTATAACCCCCAGGGACAGGTGGAGTCGCAGCAAACGCTGTGGCTGGGACTGTAGTGGGGTTAAAGTTGTTAATTGATTAAACGGCTCCGGTTTCCTCATTTAAGGGGTTAAAAGCTTGAAAATTGGGGTGCAATACTTTAAAAGCATTAAGACTCTGTGGTGAAAATTTGGTAAAGATTGGATATTTCCTTCATAGTTTTTCACATATTCAGAAATAAAGTGTGCTCTGTTTAACATTTAAAGAGACAGTAACGGTTTTGTTTAAAAACGTGTTTTTTTTGCATTATTAGCCTGTTTAAGCCTGTCTAACATGTCTGTACCTTCAGATAGAACATGTTCTGTATGTATGGAGGCCAAGGTGGTCCCCCCTTCAAATGTATGTGATAATTGTGCCAGGGCGTCCAGACAAAGTAAGGACAGTACTGTCACATTTAATAAGGTTGCCCAAGATGATTCATCAAATGAAGGTAGTGGGGATAGTGCTTCATCCTCTCCTTCTGTGTCAATACCAGTTATGCCCGCGCAGGCGACCCCTAGTACATCTAGCGCGCCAATGCTTGTTACTATGCAACAATTAACGGCAGTAATGGATAATATTTTATCCAAAATGCCAGCATTTCAAAGAAAGCGTGATTGCTCAGTTTTAAATACAGTGGAGCAAGAAGGCGCTGACGATAATTTATCCGTCATACCCTCACACCAGTCAGAAGTGGCAGTGAGGGAGGGTTTGTCGGAGGGAGAACTTTCTGATTCAGGAAGAATTTCTCAACAGGCAGAACCTGATGTTGTGACGTTTAAATTTAAGTTAGAGCATCTCCGCGCATTACTTAAGGAGGTGCTAACTACACTGGATGATTGTGACTCTTTGGTCATTCCAGAAAAATTGTGCAAGATTGACAAATTCCTTGAGGTCCCGGTGCACCCCGATGCCTTTCCGATACCTAAAAGGGTGGCGGACATAGTGAATAAGGAGTGGGAGAAACCAGGCATACCTTTTGTCCCACCTCCTATATTTAAGAAATTGTTCCCCATGGTTGACCCAAGGAAGGACACATGGCAAACAGTCCCTAAGGTTGAGGGGGCAGTTTCTACGCTAGCCAAACGCACTACTATTCCCATTGAGGACAATTGTGCTTTCAAAGATCCTATGGATAAAAAATTGGAGGGTTTGCTTAAAAAGATTTTTGTTCAGCAAGGTTACCTCCTCCAACCAATTTTGTGCATTATTCCTGTCACTACGGCGGCGTGTTTCTAGTTCGATGAACTAGAAAAGTCGCTCAATAAGGAGACTCCATATGAGGAAGTCATGGACAGAATTCACGCACTTAAGTTAACTAATTCCTTTATTTTAGATGCCGCTTTGCAATTAGCGAGATTAGCGGCGAAAAATTCAGGGTTTGCAATTGTGGCGCGCAGAGCGCTCTGGCTAAAGTCTTGGTCAGCGGACGTATCTTCCAAGACAAAATTGCTTAATATTCCTTTCAAAGGTAAGACCCTTTTTGGGCCAGAATTGAAGGAAATTATTTCGGACATCACTGGGGGGAAGGGACATGCCCTCCCACAGGATAGGCCTTTTAAGGCTAAGAATAAGTCCAATTTTCGTTCCTTTTGTAACTTCAGGAACGGACCGTCTCCTAACTCTGCGGCCTCTAGACAAGAGGGTAACGCTTCCCAGGCCAAGCCAGCTTGGAATCCAATGCAAGGCTGGAACAAGGGTAAACAGGCCAAGAAGCCTGCTGCTGCTACCAAGACAGCATGAAGGGGTAGCCCCCGATCCGGGACCGGATCTAGTAGGGGGCAGACTCTCTCTCTTTGCTCAGGCTTGGGCAAGAGATGTTCCGGATCCCTGGGCACTAGAAATAGTCTCTCAGGGTTATCTTCTAGAATTCAAGGAACTTCCTCCAAGGGGAAGGTTCCACATGTCTTGCTTATCTTCAGACCAGATAAAGAGACAGGCATTCTTACATTGCGTAGGAGACCTGTTAAAGATGGGAGTGATACACCCAGTTCCAACAGCGGAACAAGGTCAGGGGTTTTACTCAAACCTGTTTGTAGTTCCCAAAAAAGAGTGAACTTTCAGACCAATTCTGGATTTAAAAATTCTAAACAAATTTCTCAGAGTTCCATCGTTCAAAATGGAAACCATTCGAACAATTTTACCTACAATCCAGGAGGGTCAATATATGACTACCGTGGATTTAAAGGATGCATACCTACATATTCCTATCCACAAAGATCATCATCAGTTCCTAAGGTTCGCCTTTCTGGACAAACATTACCAGTTTGTGGCTCTTCCATTCGGCTTAGCCACTGCTCCCAGAATTTTCACAAAGGTGCTAGGGTCCCTTCTAGCGGTTCTAAGACCGAGGGGCATTGCAGTGGCACCTTATCTAGACGACATTCTAATTCAAGCGTCATCTCTTTCCAAGGCAAAGGCTCATACAGACATTGTTCTAGCCTTTCTCAGATCTCACGGGTGGAAGGTGAACGTAGAAAAGAGTTCCCTGTCTCCGTCAACAAGAGTTCCCTTTTTGGGAACAATAATAGATTCTTTAGAAATGAAGATCTTCCTGACAGAGGTCAGAAAGTCAAAGCTTCTAAACGCTTGTCAAGTTCTTCACTCTATTCTGTAGCCTTCCATAGCTCAGTGCATGGAAGTAGTAGGATTAATGGTTGCAGCAATGGACATAGTTCCTTTTTGCTCAAATTCATCTAAAACCATTACAACTGTGCATGCTCAGTCAGTGGAATGGGGACTATGCAGACTTGTCTCCCCAGATTCAAGTAGACCAGGTAACCAGAGACTCACTCCGTTGGTGGTTGACTCAGGATCACCTGTCTCAGGGAATGAGTTTCCGCAGACCAGAGTGGGTCCACCTGTAGGTCTTTGCCCAGTTAACTCAATTATGGGGCATTCCAGACATGGATCTGATGGCGTCCCGTCAGAACTTCAAGGTTCCTTGTTACGGGTCCAGATCCAGGGATCCCAAGGCGACTCTAGTGGATGCATTAGTGGCGCCTTGGTCGTTCAACCTAGCTTATGTATTTCCACCGTTTCCTCTCCTTCCCAGGCTCATAGCCAGGATCAAACAGGAGAAGACCTCGGTGATTCTGATAGCTCCTGCGTGGCCACGCAGGACTTGGTATGCAGACCTGGTGAATATGTCATCGGCTCCACCATGGAAGCTACCTTTGAGACAGGATCTTCTAGTACAAGGTCCATTCGAACATCCAAATCTAGTCTCTCTGCAGCTGACTGCTTGGAAATTGAACGCTTGATTTTATCCAAGCGTGGATTTTCAAATTCAGTGATAGATACTCTGGTCCAAGCCAGAAAACCTGTGACTAGAAAGATTTACCATAAAATATGGAAAATATATATCTGTTGGTGTGAATCCAAGGGATTCTCCTGGAGTAAAATTAAAATTCCTAAGATTATTTCCTTTCTCCAAGAGGGTTTGGATAAAGGATTGTCAGCGAGTTCTCTAAAAGGACAGATTTCTGCTTTATCTGTTTTGTTACACAAACGCCTGGCAGCTGTGCCAGATGTACAAGCTTTTGTACAGGCTTTGGTCAGAATCAAGCCTGTTTACAGACCCATGACTCCTCCTTGGAGTCTAAATTTAGTTCTTTCAGTTCTGCAAGGGGTTCCGTTTGAACCTTTACATTCCATAGATATCAAGTTACTATCTTGGAAAGTTCTGTTTTTGGTTGCTATTTCTTCTGCTAGAAGAGTTTCTGAATTATCTGCTTTGCAGTGTGATCCACCCTATCTGGTGTTCCATTCAGATAAGGTCGTTTTGCATACTAAGCCTGGTTTTCTTCCAAAAGTTGTTCCCAACAAGAATATTAACCAGGAAATAGTTGTTCCTTCTCTGTGTCCGAATCCAGTTTCAAAGAAGGAACATTTGTTACACAATTTAGATGTAGTTTGTGCTTTAAAATTCTATTTAGAAGCAACAAAGGATTTTAGACAAACCTCATCTTTGTTTGTCGTTTACTCTGGTAAGAGGAGAGGACAAAAAGCTACTGCTACCTCTCTTTCTTTCTGGCTGAAAAGCATTATCCGATTGGCTTATGAAACTGCTGGACGGCAGCCTCCTGAACGAATCACAGCTCACTCTACTAGGGCTGTGGCTTCCACATGGGCCTTCAAGAACGAGGCTTCTGTTGATCAGATATGTAAGGCAGCGACTTTGTCTTCTCTGCACACTTTTGCCAAATTCTACAAATTTGATACTTATGCTTCTTCGGAGGCTATTTTTGGGAGAAAGGTTTTGCAAGCCGTGGTGCCTTCCGTTTAGGTAACCTGATTTGCGCCCTCCCTTCATCCGTGTCCTAAAGCTATGGTATTGGTTCCCACAAGTAATGGATGACGCCGTGGACCGGACACACCAATGTTGGAGAAAACAGAATTTATGCTTACCTGATAAATTACTTTCTCCAACGGTGTGTCCGGTCCACGGCCCGCCCTGGTTTTTTAATCAGGTTTGAAAAATGTCTTTCTCTATACACTACAGTCACCACGGCACCCTATAGTTTCTCCTTTTTTTCTCCTAACCGTCGGTCGAATGACTGGGGGGCGGAGCCTGAGGAGGGGCTATATGGACAGCTTTTGCTGTGCTCTTTGCCATTTCCTGTTGGGGAAGAGAATATTCCCACAAGTAATGGATGACGCCGTGGACCGGACACACCATTGGAGAAAGTAATTTATCAGGTAAGCATAAATTCTGTTTTTCCTTATACTCTTCCGGAGTGGAGATAGCTTTGTTGCAGTTGAGAGACAGTGCTACGGTTACTGGACTGCATTTTCAGTATAGAGAGGTTGAGTCCGGATTATCTAATTGAACTAACGTGGAACCACCAACCCTTTCTGTTCCTCATGTATTGAGAGAACTTTGCATTACAGGGAGAGACTTTTTTTTGAGCCAACATTGTCTAAGCCGGATGCTGTCCAGGAGTCTTCTGACAATGCTCAAGATATGCCGCAGCTTTCTCCTCAAGTGTCCCAAAATTTATCGTCCACACATGCAGTGCCCCCTGCGCTTCCTCTCTTACTCCACCTGGAGTTACGTTGCAAGACATCGCTTCCCTCATGTCCTCTGCGGTATCTGATGCATTGTCTGCTTTTCCCATGCTGCAGGGAAAATGCAAGAGGAAATGTAAAGAATCAGTG